>NC_064629.1:348854576-349129576 GCF_023864275.1 Schistocerca cancellata | reverse complement strand
AGTTCTGGATTTGAAGCATCCTAAAAGATGAAACCTAAAGTTACCAACATTAATCTACGAACTATGAGAAATATACTTCTATCATCAAACCAGTAGACTGTTCATTTTACAATGTGTTTATAGTGTAAATCTGTACCTAAGATTATAGTAATCATGGCAAGCTAAAATAGCATAGGAGATAATAAACAGTGAATCTGATTATCCAATCATTAATAATTGGTTTGTATCTTCTTGTCAGCTTCACTTAGTTAAGATACCCCTTACTAAGCATAGAGGAGAGGAGAATGACACCTATTGTTAGGTGACTTACTGTGACTCTCTATTCAATTGCAGCACCAACACTTGGAAATGATATTTTCATCACTATTAAAAAAATGTGATGCGTTTAAGTTAGCATTACTGTTGTAACCCTTTTCGTTTGCTGCTGCTTGATTAGAACAGCAAATAAAAAAGGTCATTACTGATAGAACAAAAGCTCATGCTTTGCAAGAATGAAGAAGGAAATTAGTCACATCCTTACACAAAAGAACCATCCCAGCAGTCACCTCCTTCGGTTTTGGGTAAACGATGGAATACCTAAATCAGGGTGGCCCTCTCCTGGAACAATCCAGTGTGCCAAATTTGCACCATCTACTTCAGTTGCATTCCCAAGAACCATTTAACTAGCAATAAGTGGAACAGACATTAAATATGAGCATTATGTATTCTTGTATGAAATGTCCTCTTCCTACTCCTCTATTTTTTTCAAAATAAAGTTATACATCCATGATGAACTTCTCACTTTGTTTAGGGATGAAGCAAAGTAACACACTTTATTCTAATAGCATATCTATACCTACAATTTGTTTCAGTCTTGGGATTGCTGGGATATGTCACATTTGCATATTCGACAAACACTGGACTGAGAGGAAAATTTTTTAACAAAATACCTAGTGATGACCGATTCAATTATTTTGATGCTGAGCTAATACAGGTAAACAGAAACAATATCATTTGAATTTTCAGACATATTTTATGGCTTGTCAATAGTTCTTCACAAAATGCACATAAATAAATGAAAGAACTTTTCAGGAAGCTACAAAGCGGCATGATGGAAATGTACTTATTTCTCCAGTGAGTATGAAAGCTGCTCTGCTAATGGTACTTGAAGGTGCAGTAGGTAAATCTGCAGATGAAATTAAAGATGTTCTGCGATTGCCTGATGAGAAGGAGTTGTATCGGATGAAAACGCAGCAATTTCTGCGTAGACTCGCTGTAAGTATGTATGAAGACAATGGGAGACATGTTCGAGACTCAGAATTTTACTCCTATACAGGAACTGTGCCAGTTAATGTGTAAACCTAATGGAGTACCTATTACCATTCTAGACAAATGTATTTGATAAAAATTCTATTCTGCACTGAATTCAACTCCCATCAGAAATATTTGCTACAATAAATGTAAACTGGTTTGTAAACAATAAAATAATGAAGTAATGAACTTGTTAAATATTAAGTTTACTTCACACAACAATAATAATCCAGACTTCTAGTTCTCTTAACATGTTATCCAAGTGTCAGAAACAAGAAAAAGACCACACACATTATTTTATAGAAAAGTAATGAGAGGGGGAGGGTTGAATGATTATTTCTGCAAGAGTTCCTGGACTAACAATAACAATAATATTTATTTCCAAAGGTCAAATCTCCATCGATTACCATTGAGACCGGAAACAGTCTCTTCCTCTCAAATGACTTGAAGCCATATTCGGAATACAGAGCTGCAATGCAAGAATATTATTCTGCTACCATCAGTGAAGTGGATTTCACTTCACCAACAAAAGCTGCTATGACAATCAATGACTGGGTTAGTGGAGTCACCCATGGACTTATACCAAAACTTGTTGAGGCAGGTTAGTGTGAAGAAACACACTCTAATATATTGTGTGAGATTTTTGTGTTCATTATCATGTATGCAGTCTTTGCAAATTCAAATGACAACAATCATAAACATGAATATTTTCGTATGTCAATTACTTAGTAGAGTAGATGATCAGACTGGCTAGCTAATCACTACACAAAGCTGAGGAGGAATTCACTTCGCAATACACCACTGGAGCAGCCCCCACCCCCCCCTCCTCTCTCTCTCTCTCTCTCTCTCTCTCTCTCTCTCTCTCTCTCTCTCTCTCTCTCAGCTAAAATAGAAGAAATAAAGCACACATGTTTACCCTCTGATCTGGACTCTAGCCAGAAAATAAAATTCTACCATGTGGCAAACAAAAACTGTAAAGCACAAACAGCAGCCTGGTAAATCTCACAACTGGATTAAAAACTCACATTTTTTATGATAGTGTTAAATGCAAGCTGGTAAAATCTATTTAATACTAACAGTGAGTATAAGGTAGTATACTACTGCTTTATTGTGCCCACTTGTGCATTACTTTACTTGAATAATAATGTAATAGCCTGGACAGACAAAGCTCCATGTGCCACTGTTTCTCACATCATTTTGGCTGCAATGCCAATGTGCTCATTTCCTCTTGATTACATATCTTGATGCCTGGCTAAATGATACCTCTTGCTTTTATAGGAGAAATAGCCCTCAAACATCTGATACTTTTTCTGTTTGGTACAACTGTTGGTTATTTCAGATGACACAAAGGAAAATGGAAGCAGATGAGATAAGACCACCTTCAATCTTATACCACCACCTCTAGTGCCTAGTGAATGTAATGGGCATTTTACACTCATTTTGAAGGCAAATGCTACAACAAGATCATAGAGGATTACACAATTGCAGCAGTTTTTCTTCTTACGGCTATTAATGTGGAATGTAAGGTGCTTATGTAAAGTACTAAACAAGTCATAAAAGCTTCATTCAAGATATTATCTTCTAGACATAAATCTAAAACAATCATGGGAGTTGAAAGTTACAACAAGTGTCATTCATCGCAACATTTCCGCAACAACAATCTTGCTTTGAATATCAAAGTATGCAGTCACTTATAGATAAATATTACAAAGTTGTTCAGTAATAAGGTGTTTCATGCACTAAAAACAGTATTTTGTATCATTGTTATAGCTATTACTGCCTGATGTTCCCACTTTGGTCTTCAAAAGAATGTTACTAAACACATCTATGAGGAGACAGCAGTCACTATTTTCTTAAGTCTATGAATTAATAATGAAGCTTCACTAAAATATTATATTTTGTAAACACCAACATTAAGGATGAAATGAGGCAAAAATTTTATAGTAATTACTGCACAATTTCTTAAATTTGTACTTTCTTCAACCAATCATAGAGCAGCAAGCTATAACCTCTTGCCCACAAAAAAGCTATGCATTGAGTGATGTGTAGCTTCTATGTACACAAGAGGTTTCAGAACACGTGGTATATCCTGAAGATTTATGAAAATGTAAAAAGTTGAAACTGTGACATGATTACATCATTCACATAAATATTAAGTCACTTTGTGTTGAATGGATTAGACTTCAGAAATTATATGAACTATTAAAGCATCAGTTTTCCACCTAAAGGGAGTGAGGTTTCCTGTCATTGATCTAAACTTGAACTATACTGTGCCACATGCTTCCTCCAAAGTGCAGAGAAATTTCCACTCACTCTACCAAAATAGCATGACTTCAGTGTTACCTGAAGACTTTTGTATTGATTCATATATATATATAGTAGAGAGTTTGGTTCATAGTACCATTGATACAACCTTGTACTACTAGATAATGTTAAAAACCTCAATATTGAGTTTGTGTTGCCTCCAGAAGCAAATAAACATCATCACACAACATACAACAGTGGCATGCAATGAGAACTCATATCAAATGTGTGAAAGAGCAACCAGAAAAATTTTCATTGATAAGTTATTCGAATTGTCCTCAAATAAGATATTTCTGCAGTTCCATATACACAGTGCTATCAATGTACACATGTATAAATATGGACTTGTTTATGATATTACCATAATGAATACAGTAATGTTTGATAAAATCCATTTGGTAATGACACCAAGATATTGACATATTCTCAGAAGTCACAAATACAGAATAACAGCAGTTAATGAATTTTCACTGATTACTAATATTAAGAGTTGGTATCTAGAAGTTCCGAATATTAGAATTCTTTGCTCAAACTGATAAGATTACACTGCAATACCACTAGATTTCTATATAAGGTGAAGGATGACTCATCCATTGTGATGATTGCTACATAGTTTCAGGTTTCATCACCTGTGATAACCTCTGAAAGAAAGTTTGGCTTGTCTTTAAACAGTCATGGCACAAACTATACCACAGTCCTCATATGCAATTCTACCAACAGAAGATATTCACATCTGCAACTGCATGTTCCCAAGGTGATGTAGTTTTAAATAGAACACCTACAGTCTTGCAGCATCAGATCCCTACACACAGCACACACAACTTCAGGTCTGTTTATGATTGTAAGTATTGTCTCCAGTAGCTTGCTTTAATGCTTAGTGTATTTCTGTATTAGTTGTCCTGACTAAAAAAAAAAAAAAAAACCTTTGTAGAGGCACACTGCTTTGTCAAGTAAGCCCTAGCCAAAGTGCAAGCTATCAGCAACATGACAGTGGAAAAATGCTCACCAACAACTAAACCACTCAGCTAACAGCAACTTGTGACATTGATTTAAGAAATATGTATGGGGAGAAATACTATTGCAATGTTCTAAGACATTTGGAGGAACAGAGAAGACTGTCCACAGAGATTCTGTGTGAAGACTGCTTAGGCCTACTCCATGACAATCCAAGACCACATAAAACCTATGTTCAGGAATTTTTGGCAACAAACAGGTAGTAGCTGTGTCCTATGCACCATACTCAGCAGACTTAGCTGTGTGTAACTTCTTCCCAAAGAAGAAAATAAGGCTGACTGTGTGAAAGCTTGATACAGTGGAAGGGATTACAGTGGAATGGCAGAGGGTATTAAACGCATTGACAGAGAAACACCTCCAGGATGCACTCAAAAGTAGCAGAAATGTTGGTATCAGTGCATTTGCTTCCAGGTGAACTACATGGAAGGTGATAGGGCAGAATAGGTTCCATGTTAGACACAGTAATTTTAGGTAACATGTATTGTGAGAGTTTGGGAACTACTTCATAAATTCCTCATTCACACATTGCATAAATGAAGAATGAAAACCTGAATCACAGTTTAGACTCCTTTTACAATTACAGATTACTTGATGCAGGTCATACAAGCTACTTAGCTAGTTTAAAAAAAGATGTGTGTAAAGACTCATATAAAATTGGGTATCATTAAACTAGAGTGCATTTGTTATTTACTTTTACTTCTCATTACATGTATCATACAGTAAACATAAAAAGACTAGTAAAATTACTTTGTTACACAGATATATTTTACAACATGCTGCCATTATTATATTCTCTTTATGAAATTGGAAACTTTGTTTTTCATAGTACAGTTTGTAGCCATAAAACTGAATTTCATTTATTGCTTGATTTCAGAGGGTCTTCCAACTGATACAAAGCTCATGATGACCAATGCAGTCTATTTTAAGGGAAAATGGAAAATAGCCTTTGATGCAGATGGTACAACAGTGAGATGTTTCTACAAACAGAATCTTGAATGCCAAAGATCATATTTCATGGAAACCCTAAGTTACTTCAAGTATGGTTACATAAGCTCTCTCGACGCAGAGGCTGTGGAAATTCTTTATTATGTAAGTACATTGTTCCCTTTGCTGTCATCATGTTCCATTAGGCTTCAACTTTTATACCTTCTACAAACAGCCAAAAATTTTCTTCCTTTCAAATTTTCCCACATTCTATTTTTCACTACCATACAAAGCTGTGCTTCAAATGTACATTCTCAGAAATTTCTTCCTCAAATTAAGGTCTATGTTTGATGCTAGTAGACTTCTTTTGGCAAGGAATGCCCATTTTGGTAGTACTAGTCCGCTTTTTATGTCATCCTTGCTCAAGCCATCGTGGGTTATTTTGTTGCTCGGTAGCAGAATTCCGTAACTTCATCTACTTTTTGATTACCAATTCTGATATTAAGTTTCTCAGTATTCTCATTTCTGCTACTTCTAATTACTTTTATTTTTTTTAATTTACCCTCAATTCATATTCTGTACTCATTAGACTCGTCATTCCAAGTAACAGTGCCTGTTGTTGTTATCCAGTTTCACTGAGGATAGCAATGTTATCAGTGAATCATATCACCAATATCCTTTCACCTTGAATTTTAATCCCACTCTTGACACTTCTATTATTGGTTCTTCAATGTATACAGTAAGGGCAAAAGACTACATCCCTGTATTACACCTTTTTTTAATCTGAGCACTTTGTTCTTGGTCTCCCACTCCTCTCATTCCTTCTTGGTTCTTGTACATATTATGTATTACCTTTCCTTCCCTATAGTTTACACCTATTTTTGTCAGAATTTAAAGCACGTTTCATCATTTTACTTTGTTGAACGCTTTTGCCAGGTCAACAGATCCTATGAACATGTCTAAATTTTTCCTCGCTCATGCGTCCATTATCAACTGCAATGTGAGAACTTCCTCTCTGGTGCCTTTATCACAGATCCTAAATTTTCTTTTCCACTCTTCAGTATATTATTCTTGTCAACAGCTTGGATGCATGATCTGTTAAGTTGATTGGGCATGTTAAGTTGATTGTGTGACAATTCTTGCACTTGTCAGCTCTTGCTATCTTTGGCATATTGCCAGTTTCATACATTCTACATAGCAATGTGAATAGTCATTTTGTTGCCACTTCCCCCAATGATTTCAGAAATTCCAATGGAATATAATCTCTCCCTTCAGCCTTAGTTGATTGTAAGTCTTCCAAAGCTGTTTTAAATTCTGACTCTTAAACTGGATCCCATCTAACTCTCTCTCTCTCTCTCTCTCTCTCTCTCTCTCTCTCTCTCTCTCTCTCTCTCTCTCTCCTGTCAACAACTATTCATTCCTCTGTCATGTTGTCTGACAAGTCCTCCCCGTCACTGAGGCCTTCAATGTGCTCCTTCCATCTATCCACTCTCTCACCTGCATTTAACAGCAGTATTCCCATTGCACTCTTAATGTTATTTCCCTTGTTTTTAATATCACCAAAGGTTGTTCTGACTTTCCTCTATTCTGAATCTGCCATTCTAACAATCATTTCTTCACATTCTTCATGCAGCAAGTTTGCCTTAGCTTCCTTGCACTTCCTGTTTATTTCATTTTTAACTTATTTGTATTTCCATAATCCTGAATGGTTTTGTACTTCCTTATTTTGTTGATCAGTTGAAGTATTTCTTCTGTTATGCATTGTTTGGTCGAGAATACAGGTGTTTGGCTGTTGCATTGGCCAGCATATTCTCCAGACCTTTGACATTCTGAAAACATCTAATCATGTATTGCCAAGAGACTGGTGTGTCAACACTTGCCAGCCACTAAGACTCATACACTGTGGCATACAGTTAAAGCATAGGGATCATGAGAAAAATGAGCTTACAAAAAGTACAGAGAACTTCGTAGACAGTCATTCTTCCTCATTCAGTACACAGATGGAATAGGAAAGAAAACTGATAATACTGGTATTCTGTATTCTCCACCATACACTGGCTTGAGTATTTAATGTGTGGAAATGACTTGCCCAAATGTGAGATCCAAGCTCAATTTGACTACATGCCCAGCCAGGTTGCTGCCAGAGATGGCAGATCTTCGAACTAAATTCCTCATAATTTACCCCACAATTGCACACAAATTTAATAATTTCCTACATTGCTGTAAAAGCCCAATAAAGTTTTACTTGCTATTCTTCCTGGTGCTGCAATTTTAAGGTCAAACAATGTACAAGCACTCTCCAGCAGTATGTACTATTTACACACCACCAACAGTTACTGCAATTACTACATTGCATTTAGTTTAGTTATATACTTCTGTTTGAATGTGAACAGCATCTTGGTTAGCATGGTATAGGAGACCTTGCCTTATTTTCTTGTTTTCGTATTTGCAAGAGCTATTCAGATATCTAGTGGCTGTGGTAATGGAGAGTGTATGTTTTAAGAACTTGATGTCAGAGTTTACTGGTGTCTGCAGACAGACACACAGTTAACAGTTATTAGCATGCTGTGCTTAGATGAGGAGTGGTTGTGTGGGAAACAGCAGCATCAAATCACAAACATGTGTATGTCAAATTTCTTGTAAGTTTGAGGCATTACACCTGCTAATAATGATTTGGACAATGGGCTTCGCCTTTTTGCTTGAATAAATGGCTTTCTTATCGTGTTACAAGCACCCAGAGATGAAATGGAGATAGTGCTGTCTGTAAGCAACTTAAATTTCAAATCACATGATCACCTGTCTTTGGGAAATAGTGTCATGGAAGGGGAATAAATCCCATGTACACTTAGTGTATCCCTGTAGGAATTGTCTGACAGGTGAAACAAGCTATCCATGTGCCAGTCAAAAGTATTGGTTGTAGTCGACTGCAGATTACCACTCAGGTCTGCACTAATTAATGTGTGTTGCATGGCATCTGAGACTGTTGTTTATTCTTTCAGCATCCAGCGAAAACGGTGAAGACAGCTAGTCTCACTAATGGGTCAAACTACAAATATCAATGGGCACCAACATTCACAATCAGGCTCATCTGGTCTGAATGAGGGTCGAGGGTCGAAATTAGAGGCTCTCTGAGTTGTGCAGTGTAGCTTCCTCAATGTGCACTTCATGTATTGAGTAGCCCAGGAGAGGGCAGGAAACATCCATATATAAGTTGCAATATTAACTCCAATGAGATCAAACGAAATTATGAATACACATAGACAACAGTAACTAACAGTGATACTCACATGGAAACATCACCAAACTGACCTGAGATTTTAAGGAACGAAAAACACACTTCCAATATCTCAGCCGCAGCAAATTGATCCTGCACAAAAATTTGGGCCACAGTTCTGGTAGTATGTAGTTATGAACTTCTAAGCACACAGCATTTAAATAATTGCGCCCACATGTTTTCAATCTGTCCATCTACAGCTGCCTAATGCCAGAGTACAAAGTACTGCACAGCAGATTAAGAGGTTTGCCTTCGTAAGACCAATGATCCAAGAAGCAATAACGCTTTGTTCACTGTTTCAAAATATACTGTTTCTAACCCATAGCTGTTGCCAGAGATCACTTTGCTTTGAACACCTTCATGTTGCAATTTAGAAATGCAGTATAAATTAATGAAATGAATGAATATATCATTAAAGAAGTAGCATACTCCTATTTAATAATTAACATTGCTGATATTTGTTGTTTGCTTTGGACTGAAAAGTGGACACTGTTAAAGTGAAGTACATTTGCAGGAGTTGCGCCATTCATTGTCACTGGTATGATTAAACTGGAAATTATTAACTCCATTTCATAACAACACTTCAGTTGCTCACACTGATTCATTTTGATTTTCAGGAATGGACAGGTAAAATAATATTGAACATATATTTGCATGTGGCTGAAATATTATGTACACTTTCCATATAAAGCAATTTGTTCTTGAAACAGATTTCAAAATACATTTGACAGATCTGACCCTCTCCCTCCAAGCTCCCTTGGCTTTGAATGTACCACACATAGCAGTGTGCTGGTTGAGATTCTACTGTACAGTACTTTATGCTCGGGCTGCAGTAGGGTGGACCGAGTGACAAACAATTGGTGTACACAAATATTTAGATGATGATCGCAGGGACATATCCGCATACAACCAGAATTGTGGCCCACATTTTCATGTGATATCACATTTTAGATCTGATATCTTGTTACCGTGCCTTTTCTTCTCAAAATATGAGATCAAATTGGGCTTGATCCACATACATTAGACAGTCATTCAAATATAGCCTCAGTTCAATAGCACAGAAATAATTATGACTGCCACATGATAGTAGTGGTAATTTTAATTCGCTAATATTGACTGAAAAAATGATAAATAGCCAGTGGTGTATAAAAAACATTTTCCAACGTAATCCTGAACACATTCTCAGGTGTCAGCCTCCAAGAAACTATTCCCAAAAAGCCATGGTAGAGATGAAGTAAGTGGCACATTGGTAATACACCAGACTTGATCTCTTTAGGCTGGCAATTCAAATCCCTATCCAGTCATTTCAGTTTCTTAGTTTCCATCCATCACTTAAGGAAATTTCCAGGATGGTTCCTTTGAAAAGGATACAGCTGAGTGCCTTCCCCAAGTGAACTTGGGCTCAGTTTCATGGGATGTTAAAACCTGAACTTACTTCCTTGACATTTCATAGAAATATTTTGAATCTTCTAACAATAAATGCAACAATTGTTTTAAACTGTCCAATCAAGGAAAAAGCACTTACAATTTGTATTAGTATCAGAACATTGACAGCACTAAAGGCAAAAAGTTATTCCTCAAATCTAGGAAAGCAGTTGTTTTGTGGAACTGACAGTTTAGTTTAAAATTGACAAAAGAGTTAAGATTAAAGCTCAGATACACAAATTATTCTCTATATATACATGCAATATGGCAAAGACCCTTCTTGGTGAAACAGTGCCCTCCAGAGAATATTTGGGAAACCAATTATTCTCAGGAATCAGTAGCTCCAGTATTCCATACATAGTTGAATATTTTGGGTCATGACATGCCAGTAGACTGCGTGACAGATCTCTCAATTTAATGACATACAGAATCAGTTGGCAGCTGTTCAGTGTTTAATAACATGTATTGTTACATTGATAGCCATAACTATTTATGACATTATACACTTCAAAGAGAAGTTTTCCAGTGATAACAGTGCACTGAAACATTTGAGGTGTGCTGCAGAAGGATGTTGAAAATTAAGATGACTTATGGTCTGAGGTAATAAATACTGTCCCTATTATCTTTATCACTGTAACTAAACCTCAGTAATACTCTTGTTGGTTCTTATGACTTCTGCTCCCATCATCCCCTTGGTAGACTCTAGCAGTCAACTGGCCACATATGGCCATCCATCAACAACTATTCCAGCCTTGTCAGTGCCAATGTCTACTCTGAGAGGTAGGACAAACTTTTATAACAATCGTGACATATAACAACTTTGTTGCACCCTTGTACTGTATTCTAAGTGGATATAATAATAAACCAAACAGTGGCAACCATTGTGGGAAATGCTGCTTGGCATAGTATTACTTTAAAAGATGCTTCAGAACTAATGCCACTTGCCATCATTGTTGTCCTGCAACTTTCTTCTAAACTGTGAAGATGATTGTTTTTCCAACATATTTGTAATTAACAAGAAAGATTTCTAGAGATACAGTTGTCATGTTTCAAAATGAGGACACCATCATTTCATATACAGCTGCAGTGATCTTCCTGTCCTTGCAATTGTACTGTCTTGTTGAGGGTGTATTTATATTTTTGTCATGATCCCTCTACTGGAATCCACAATGTCACAGTTTTAAAACTGAAACTATGACACTTTTTTCAACATCGAAACTGGCACTTTTTAAGCCAGTTCACAAGTCAGACTGACTTAGTTTTTAAATTCACATCTTTTTTAAAATTTACTGTATTCATTGTGTTAACATTTTCAGAATAATTACAATGTGTGTTAATACAAGGACAATTAATATTTATAAAAAATCCACTGTCCTTTTTCATAGGCAAATCAAGAAAACTAGACACTTGACATATTGTTCATTTTAAAGTCGAAGTAGTTCAGGCTCTTTCTGTATGAACCAAATTGCAGCTGCCATCAAAATAGGATTTGCAGTTATCACAATATAAAATCTAGCACAGAACAATAGTTCCACTTTTACAGCATGGTAATGCTGTGCATGAGAAGGAAACACTTCTTTAACAGCAGATACAGGAAGTTGGTGCAGTGCACAGATTCTGAACTCACTCGGGAGGACTGCAGTTTAAATCCTTGTCAGATTGTGCAGTTTCCCTAAATCTCTTACGGCACATGCTGGGATGGTTACCATGTACGTGACATGGCTGTTTTTCTCTCTACACTTCCCCAAACTGGTGACAGTGCAGTGGGTGGCGGTGGGATCACTCATGGAAAAATTCCTGTAGTAGCTGCACCTTTTTTAGATTGAATTCAACTGGTAGGTATGCCTGCTTAAAAGACGTCCCTCTAGCAAAGGAATCACCTTCAGAGGTGGTAAAGTATCAGAGGAGAGAAGGAATTAGGATATTTAATCAAAATATAAGAGGTATTAGAGAGAAAGTTAGTGAACTGCTTATAGATGTTGACTCTGACATTATTGGTATATTGGAGCACCACTTAAATAATTTGACAATTCAGAGGCTTCCTTCACCAGTATACAGATTACCTGGCTGTTTTCAAGGAGTTCCTTGCAGGGGCCATGTATGTATGTAAAAAAAAAAAAAAACCAGTACTCCATTTGAGTCCATAGACATATCACAGCACTGCACTGAACAGATATTTTAATGTTATGCAGGGAATTTAATGAAACTAAACGTCTAATTTTTGTTGTTTACAGGTCCCCCAACTCTGACTTCAGAGCATTTCTGCTCAAGCTAGAGAGCAGGGTTCTCGATTCATTTTATAGGAACTGCCAGAAATTAGTCATATGTAGAGACTTCAATTTTACTTTTGTATATGATTGTGCAAGAAAAAGGATGCTGTGTAGGAAAGCTAATCGAATGGCATTAGTGTTTTTTTTAAACCTCGTTAAGGAACAAGAGTGGCAGGATATTTATAGTGCTGATAAGACAGATGACAAATATAATTATTTCCTTACCACATTTCTCATGCTCTTTGAGAGTTGCTTTCCATTAGAACATCCTAAACAGGGTACTAGCATAGGGTGTCCAATCGTCCCGTTTTTCCCGGGACAGTCCCGTTTTTTTGCCAAAATGTCCCGCTGTCCCGAAAGTTTTTTGGGATGCTCAAATGTCCCTTTTTTTATGATTCCGCTTGGCTAGATTGTTTTACGCTACTGGTTGTTTGACTTGCTATTAACTGTGCAATTATTTACGCTAGGAAGCGTGTGATGACTTTCAGCATACCCCAAACATGTACCGAACTGTCAAAAACCGCAAGTAATTTTAAACGCACTATAGGTTACGAATAACAACGAAGATTCTTCTCTTCTAAATCGATCCACTGAATCCATCCATTCGGTCCAGAGATACTCTACACCACTGATACTTGCTCTCTGGCTTTCGTCACCACACTGTTAATGTTTTGCACTGTGCAATCACTGTTTCATTATGCCAAAACGAAAGTGTAATTTTAACAGCAATATAAAAAGCGAGTTTCCTTTTATCACGGTTAGTGGAGAAACTGTAGAATGTATGTCATGCAGATCAAAATTTGCTATTAGTCATGGTGGAAGGTCTGACATTGTGAATCACATTAAGACGAAGAAACATCACATGAGTGATCAAACGAAATAGCAAGTAAATGCGTGAGTGACTACTATGGAAAGTTAAAATCAGTAACAGAAATGGATAGCTTTAAGTCAATGGACTGTACTACAGCAGTTGTTAAAAAACTTTTCAATCCTAAATTCACATGTGGACACACAAAATGTAATGCAATCAGTTCAAATGTTATTGCACCGTATGCAGCTCAGCAGGTTTTAAATGAACTGAAAAGTGCTAGATTCATTTCTGTAATGATTGATACATCGAATCATTTGGATTTGAAGTTGTTCCTCTCCTTATCAGGTATATTCACCCTGAAAATGGCATCACGGTGAAAGTGCTCGAATTGGTTAATTTAGCTGGAGAAACGTCAGATTTACTTCAGAATTATGTGCTGGAGGTTTTAAAGAAATATGATCTAGAGGGAAAGGTTCTATAAACTGCAACAGAACACAGTGAATAATATAGTAGGTGTTGGCTGTCCAGTACATGTGGTGCACAATTCCTTACAAACTGGCTCAGACTGCCTACCCATCGACTGCCAATTAACTGTAAACAAAATCTACCAGCAGTTGCACATATATACAGTAAGGGTTGAATCTCTGAAGTCGGAAATACGAACGCGTCCGATCCCGCCCGTCTGCTTTGACCCATGACGTCACAAATATGGCGGACACGACCGTAAACCGATATTCCAGTATGGTGCATATGAAGTCGTTACGTACACATTATGAGGACGAAAATACATAAAACACACACACACTCACACACACTCACACACTCCACAAAAAGCCTAATGACACTAACTGGACAAGCGCAGGAAATAGGGGGCTTTTGGGAGGGGACAAACTAAATATAAACAAATTTAGACACCCACCCCCTTACAAAACCATGAACAATGACGAAAAAAACCGAAATCACAAAACTCCCCAAATACCACTAAACACAATACATCTGGAATAGGACACTTCCCTTGACCTATATAGATCAACAGCAGCTCCCGATCACATAAATTAGGACCTAATGCTTCCTTTGACCTATATAGCTCAAAAACATCTCCCGATACCAATACCAACATTCAGAGTTACACATTGGGATCGAACACTTCCTTTGACCTGTTATCCTTACGACATCTCCACATACAGCTGTCCCTGGTCCAAGACACCACAACTTTAAGTAAGCCTCATTTCTTCACGACATACTGAACACTTCATGACTTCATCCAAAAATCCAAATAGTTGAAGAATTTTTATTAGAGACCATGCACTGTCCCCCATCATAGCCGACAACCGAAAACTGTTGACCCTGTCAGTAATATACATACCTACCAAAGACATAAAAAAAGCAATTTACCAAAATTCACACACGATGACACACTCGCAAACTAAACAAAAAACATCACCTAACACACCACCAGAGAGCACCGCCGATCGCATCAAAACGGCACCTACAAACACGCCACTCTCACGACTAAATTCCGCGCCGTCGTGACGTCACACACCACAACAGCCTTACGTCACGGGTCAAAGCCGACGGGTGGGATCGGACGCTTCGGTCAACCCCTGAAGTCATTCTGAAAGTTTACTGAAACTGAATACTAAACTGCACATGGGCATAGTAAGACAAGATGGCTATCTCTGCCACCAGCACTGGAAAGAATTGTAGATATATTTCCCACTTTGAAATCGTATTTCATTTCCCTTGATAAGTGTCCTGTTATCCTTAAACAATTATTTGATAACACTGTGTCTATTGTTCTTCAACACTTTCTTGTTAGCCAGCTAAAACCTTTCTCCACAACAATTAAATGTATTGAGAAACAAGAAATTACAATAGTGGAAGCTTATCAAGAAATAAACAAGTTATTAGGCAAATTACAATGTAGAAAATCTAAAAGATTTCTCACATCCTTTGTACATGAGACTGTAAGAAAGCTGGAAGAAGAGGGTGAAACCACTGTAAAACAATTTCATATTTATGCTGACATCTTCTTTGACTCTTGCACTGAGTGTATTAAAGAATGGTTTTTACTATTTCTCACACCTTTTAAAGCATTTGACTGGGTTAATACTGAATAGGAGCAGCTACAGTGGAAGGATATTCAGGACTGTTGTGTTTTTGTTAAAAGTATTGTAAAAAAAAATTTCTGTTGATGAAGACGAACTGTTCGATGAATTTTCATGTGTTCAGAACTTCATAAAAAGTGAAGAAAGAGACAAAGAAAGTGTTAGTGCAACGTGTTGTAAAATATTTGCTTGTTTCAAAAGTAAAAACATTAACATGTAAAACATTATTCATTTGGTGAAGTTTTGTCTGGAAATTCCTGGGTCAAATGCTGCTGTGGAACATAAGTTTTCGTTAGTGAACTCTTTGTGGTCAGATGGAAAAACAGGATGAAAGTTGAAACAGTGAGGGCCTTGCTCATTGTCAAAACACTCTTTAATGGTGTATCGTATACTGACTTTCATGATACAATTTCAAACGAAAATGCACTTCTTGATAAAGTACGTAAAAGTGAAAAGTATGGTGATAGTGTGGCAGAATAATTGTAAAAAGTGATTTGAGATCATCTGAGTGCACGTTGTAAAGGTAAACTTGTATGTGTATTAAATTTAGTCAGTACAATATTTATGTCCCATTTTTTCCTTCATTGTCCCAATTTTTTCTCTAATTTACTTTAAATGTCGCCTTTTTAAATGAAAATGAAATGGACACCCTATACTAGCAGTAAAAGACAGCCTTGATGGCTGACTACGGGGATAGGGATATCATGTAGTTCAAGTGGTAATTATATCAAAATGTTAGTAGTCACAATCAAGCTACAGTAGCCTATTACAAACAGTATTGTAAAGCGCTTAAAAGTGTTACTAGGAAGATAGAGAGTATGTGGTATGCAAATAGAACACCTAATTCATAGGATAAAATGAAAACCATATTGTCAGTTGTGAAGGAAGTGTCTGGTCAGAAGCACAAGGTTGACAAAATAGTCAGTTCATAGTAAAAACATTTCTGTTACTCATAAACCAGATGTATGTACAGTATTTAACAATTGTTTTCTAAACATTGCAGGAGAATTAAAGAAAAACCTAGTTTCTACATGGAACTGTGTAACACTCTTGAGAAATGTCTTTCTGAGATTGATCTGTGATACTGACAAGGAGGAGATTTAGGCAATAATTAAATCATTGAAGACTAAGGACTCTCATGGATATGACGGAGTGCCTAGCATAATCTTAAAGTACTGTGCTGCACGTGTTAGCCCTGTACTTAGCCATGTTTGTAATTTTTCCTTTAAGAATAGCCAGTTTCCTAAGCAATTAAAGTACTCAGTGGTAAAGCTGCTTTATAAAAAGGAAGAAAGAGATAAAGTACACAATTTTAGACCTATTTCTATGCCATTGCACCGAGCGAGGTGGCGCAGTGGTTAGCACACTGGACTCGCATTCGGGAGGACGACGGTTCAATCCCGTCTCCGGCCATCCTGATTTAGGTTTTCCGTGATTTCCCTAAATTGCTTCAGGCAAATGCCGGGATGGTTCCTTTGAAAGGGCACGGCCGATTTCCTTCCCCATCCTTCCCTCACCCGAGCTTGCGCTCCGTCTCTAATGACCTCGTTGTCGACGGGACGTTAAACACTAATCTCCTCCTCCTCCTCTATGCCATCAGTGTTTGCTTAAGTTACTGAAAAGCCATGTATGTAAGGATAACTGATCATTTTTGTGTAACATAATTTGCTATCGAATGTACAGTTCAGCTTTAGAAGAGGTTCAACAATTGAAAATGCTATATTCTGCCTTCCTTGTGAGGTACTGAATGGATTAAACAAAAAGTTTCGAACACTAGGCATCCTTTTTGATTTAACTGAGGCATTTGATTGTGTTGTTAATAAAATATAGCTCCAGAAGTTGGACCATCATGAAATACAGTGAGAAGCTCACAATTGGTTCACCTCTTACTTCAACAACAGACAGCAAAAGGCTGTTATTCGCAGTGTTTAAAATGGCTGTGATGTGGGGTCTGAGTGGGGCACGGTCAAATGGAGAGTGCCCCAGGAATCAGTGTTGGAGCCACTCTTGTTCCTTATTTATCTGTATTATATGCCCTCTATTATTATAGGTAATTCTAAAATGTTTGTTTGCTGATGACACTAGCTGGGTAGTAAAGAATGTCGTGTGCAACACTGGCTCTCTTTCAAATAGTGCAATTCATAAGTTCATGGCTTGTAGAAAACAAACTAATGCTAAATCACAGTAAGGCACAATTTTTACAGTTTTTAACACAATTCAATGAAACCCGACATTTTAATTTCACAGAATGGGCATATGGTTAGTGCAACTGAACAGTTCAAATTTCTAGGTGTTGAAAAATATAGTAAACTGTCACAGAAAGCCCATGTTCAGGATCTTGTTCAAAGACTTAATGCCACCATTTTTACTATTCGAACAGTATCTGAAGTCGGCTATTGTTTGACATGAAAATTAGTCTATTTTGCTTATTTTCATTCACTTATGTCATATGCTGTTGTTATTTTGGGGTAACTCTTCCCATTCCCAAAGGATAGTTTTGGCTCAGAAACAGACAGTTCGGACAATAAGTGGTGTAGGTTTGTGAACATCTTATTGGACCCTGTTCACCGGTCTGGGTATTCTGAAATTGCCCCCTCAATTTATATATTCTTCACTATGGTTTCTTGTTAAAAATATCAGCTGATTCCCAAGAATTAGCAACTTTCACTCAGTTAATACTAAGCAGAAATCCAATCTGCATTTGGATCACACTTCCTTAGCTCTTGTGCAGAAAGGTGTGCAGTATAATGCTGCATCCATTTTCAATAAGCTACCACAAGAATTCAAAAAATCTTAGCAGTAATCCATGCGCTTTCAAATTGAAACTGAAGAGTTTCCTCATGGGTCACTCATTCTATTCTGTCGAGGAATTGCTCGAAAAATTAAGGTGATTCCTATGTTACATTGTTGATTGTGTTTACTTAAACTTATGGCTTGGGTTTTTTTGTTCATAAATATTTTAATTTATCTGTAATTACTTCATGTTGTAATCTCATGTAATCTCATGTAATCTCATGTAATCTCATGTAATCTCATGTAATCTCATGTAATCTCATGTAATCTCATGTAATCTCATGTAATCTCATGTAATCTCATGTAATCTCATGTAATCTCATGTAATCTCATGTAATGACATGTTCCGTGACCCTGGATATTTGCTCCTCAATTCGGCCCTATAGGACTAGATGTGTAAATAGATAAATAATCTTGAACATCTGACACACTTATAATATGAATTTTATTCTCTAATTCTAACAGTAGAATAATTTGCCAAAAATATATCCTATCAGACCATTTAAGTCAATGAAGCATGAGGTAACTAAAATGGATGTATAGCATAAAGTTTCAAGAGAGATACACACGCACTTGACACTTTTAGATTTGGTATTTTGCAGAACTATTTAAAAGACAAAGTAATACCACTTTTCCCTTTTTGGTTTAATGCCCATATTACAATTTAATTTGATTATTAATGTTCCAGGATGATCAATATTCAATGGTGATTCTACTTCCAACCAAGAGAAACAGCATTAACAAGTTAATCAGGGACTTAACACATACCTCACTTTCAGAGGCAATCGGAAAACTTCAGCTAACAGAAATACTGCTGTCAATACCTCGTTTCAACATAACCTACAACTCTGAGCTCATACCTGTTCTTGAGAGGGTAAGTTTTTCTTGAAAATGAAAGTCACTTTTGAATGAATTTTACACCAGGAAATTGGATGTATAATACTGTGAAATTTACTGGCAGATTAAAATGGTGTTCTAGACTGGGACTTGAACCCAAACCCTCCTAGACTTTGGTGGGATAGGCTTTTGTCAACAGAGTAAGCCAGGCAAGACTTCCAACCCATTCACGAGAGCTAGAATAGTAGGAAACAAGTACTGGAAGAAATAAAGCACAGAAAAGTCATGAATTGTGCTCTTTCAGCAAGATTCACTAATTCATTTCTCAAATAAAAGTTTCTACTTTTATCTGCTGTTACCACACTTCCTGTTGATATGTCTGCAGTGTGTCTGATGGTTTACTATACCACATCCTTGAGACACGCATGTCTGAAGGAACAGATGCTGTTAAGATTTATGGCTGTATAAAATAGAATAAAAATATTTGCAATTGTGAACACAATTAGAATTCAGCTGCACAATTTATTGGTGACACGTGAAAATTTGTGCTAAACTGGGACTCAAACCTGGATCTCCTGCTTAACATGAGTAGTCACCTTAACTTCTTCCCCCCCCATATGTCAACGTATGTCCATGTCCTGAACTCGAACCATTGCTGTGATTTCTGTGGAAGGACAGTGTACAGCACTCCATAAAACACAGACAATGCAAATTAGTATTACTTACCTACGAAGGTCTGACAGTAATAAATAATCTCTTTCCCTGCATGGGACTTGCAGCAACTGTGAGTGTACAGGACATGGACAGACAGTTATGCCTGAGAGTTTGGGTCAGTCTTCCAGGCACACTCAGAAAGCTGAAACGGTTAAGGTGACCACTCGCGTAAAGTGGGAAATCTGGGTTCAAATCTTGGTCTGACACAAATGTCACCAATAAGTTGTGCAGTTGAAGTCTAATAGTATTCACAATTATGAATACATTTCGTCTTGTTACTTATGTGCAGTGTTCTGTCTTCTAAGCCAAACCACCAAAGTAATTCAATTTTTGAAGAATGTATTAGACCAAATGAGAACTTAAGTTAAATGCCTAATGATATTCTTGTAAGTATTTTCAGCTTTGAACATGTAACACATCAGCCTCAGTTGCAAATAGAAACAAATCTTTAGCCAGGTTTCAGCCAAAATAATTTGGCCTCCTTCAGAAGCCAGCGACACATAACTATTGCATGCCAAAGTTTGGACATGTCAAGTATAAGACTGTAGCACCGTAGTAACCAGTCACAAATCTGCATTACTTGGGCTGAAGAGAAACAGCAGGCCCACTGCACGGACAAGGTCGACAGGCTGTGAGTGCTGCACAGCTCTCGTGGCCTACCGACCTCATCCACACAGTGGACCTCAGTTCCACGACACCTTGCCCTACCTCAGTTCCACGACATCTTGACCTACCTCAGTTTCACGACATCTTGACCTCAGTTTGAGGGAGGTACAGTTAGTAATTATGTGAAATACTGCTGTCACGCCAAAACTGTGCAGCCTGTAACTCTTAGTGATACTGGTACATGAAAGCTGTGACTAAATTGCACAACACAGTGAAAACTGAATATCACATGATGCAGGTGTGTGTGTGTGTGTGTGTGTGTGTGTGTGTGTGTGTGTGTGTGTGTGTTAGGGCTGTAACCAGTTTTTCAGATTGCTACATGTAATTCTCTTCTGTCTTTGGTTCGTAATTTAACTTAATAGTTTATTAAATCTGGAGGTCCTAGGTTTGAGAGTGAATTATAGTACACTAGCGATTCTGAACAAAAAACTGCATATGGAAGTATGCCTTATTCTGAATGGTTTCAGAGATACAGCAAATTAAATACCACTTTTGTATGTTTTTCTTGAATAACTCGAAAACTGCACACTCCAGCGAAAACAGGTCACAGTACAAAATTAAACTATATTAAATTTCCTACAAAAAAGGTGCTATTAATTTTTTTGTCTAGAACTAATGGTTTGTGCGCAGAGAGTGCGAGAATGTTGAAAAACTCACAAGGTGCGCATGCGCTGTGGCTTACGTAGTTTACATAAACTACGTAAGCTATCCCCACAGGAAAAAGTACAGTGGCATGAGGCCTGGTGATCATGGGGGCCATGTCCTACGAGCAACTCTGCTAATTACCTGCCTGTTGAAGAGTTCCTATAAATATCTGCACAGAGCATGACTGTTACGTGCCAGCGCCCCATCATGCTACAACCACGTGTATAGCCATATGTCAAGGGAACATCTTCCAGCAGGCCGGGTAGAGTTTCTTCCAAAAAGTGAAGGTAATTTGTCCTGGTAAGTCGAGACACAATGCCTGCCCAAATGCTGAGCTAAAATTATTTCTGGTGTCCGTGAACTTACATGATGTGAGGATTTCCCCTTGCCCAGTAATGAACATCTAGAGTGTTGTAAAGGCAATCCCGACAGAAGCTGCACTCGTCGGTAAACAACACAATGGCGGGGGAGTCAGGATCTCGTGTAACACATTGCAGAAACCACTGGCAAAACCTTAGCCTGTGTTTGTACTCCGCCACAAGATTTAGGTCTTGGACAGGGTGAAAACTAAATAAATGCTGGCCGTCATTCCACAAAACCTCCCAGACTAACCGAGGAGTAACCCTTATGTCATGTTCAATCGCTCAAGTACCTGTCATAGGTGCTTCCTCGAAGCGCTCGATAACGGTCTCTTCGAATGCAGCATCCCATTGTGTTAGGTGTCATCCAGCATTACCATAGTATTATGCTAACGATCCTGTTTTGCCAAGTCGCCGGTGAAATGCTTCAAACGTTTGCAGGTGTGGGTGGTGTCTTGCTGGGTACCGTTTCTCATACAACCGTAAAGCTCCGTGCGCATTACTAGCATTGGCTAGTCCATAAACAAAAAACATATCTCATTGTTCTTCAAACGAATACTGTGCTGCTAGTGTAATTGTTTAATACAAACCATAAAAAAATGCACGGAAGTATTTTTTTAACACAAACCTACGTTTTTTAAATGGAACCACATTAGTTTTGTTAGCACATCTGAACATATAAACAAATACTTAATCAGTGACGTTTGTTGCATTGTAAAATGTTAATTACATCCGGAGATATTGTAACCTAAAGTTGACGCTTGAAACCTCCGACGTTCAGTTGCGTGTTGTAAGAAACATGGGCCACGGTCAGCGAGCAGCATCTGCAGGGCCAGCCCATTCTCCTCATCTTACACCTCTGGACTTCTTTCTGTGGGGTACGTTAAAGGAGAATGTGTACCGTGATGTGCCTATAACCCCAGAGGATATGAAACAACGTATTGTGGCAGCCTGCGGCGACATTACACCAGATGTACTGCGGCGTGTATGACATTCATTACGCCAGAGAATGCAATTGTGTGCAGCAAATGATGGCCACCACATTGAACATCTATTGGCCTGACATGTCGGGACACACTCTATTCCACTCCGTAATTGAAAACGGAAACCACGTGTGTACGTGTACCTCACCCCTCATGGTAATGTACATGTGCGTCAATGAAAAAGACCAATAAAAAGGTGTTAGCATGTGGACGTAATGTGCTGTTCCAGTCTCTTCTGTACCCAAGGTCCATCACCGTTCCCTTTGGATCCCTACGTAATTCGGTGCTTTCCGATACACAAGATCGAACAGCGGAGGAGTGGTACTCAAGCGTCAGCTTTAGGTTACAATATCTCCGGATGTAATTAACATTTTACAATGCAACAAACGGCACTGATTACGTATTTGTTCATATGTTCAGATGTGCTAACAAAACTAATGTGGTTCCATTTAAAAAAACGTATGTTTGTCTTAAAAAAAAACATACTTCCGTGCATTTTTTTATGGTTTGTATTAACCAATTACACTAGCCCCTCTCCTCACGTTCGGTCTGTGGAATCAGTTCGTCAGTATTTGATGTGGTTTACAAAATACATCCAGCAGTAATGTTAGGTGAATCACCCTGTATAAGTGCCTGTTGTGAATCTTTCAAATATTCTTATAAGAAATTGAGAAGTTATGCCACCTAGAAGACAAAAGAAAGCAAATGATAATCTGTGGACATATTATTAAATTTTCTGAAAGATTCCAATAAAAGAAACACTTGAAGACACATTGCTTCAAACTTGAAACATACTGCATTGTTAATTTCCACCAGCAGAATCACACACGAAAGTAGACATTTTGTAGGTGAACATTTAATAAGTAAAAAAAAAAAAAAATCATCCAGTAGTGAATGGCTTCTTGGATAATGCACAACTAGCCATACTTAGAAATTTACCTGATTTCAATTATATAAATGACATACAGTAATGTTACTTTTAATTGTACAGTACCTATCGTATTATTTAACACAACAAACTACTTTGATTACAATGAAGTGGAAACATGGGAAGCAGGTACAGTAATCAACAAACATACAACAGAAAGTTCAAAGGCAGTCTCACATGAACTGAGTGGAGGGATGTGTACAATGTGACAGATGTCACTTTGAATTTAATGTACTTCTAGATGGTTTTCACTCGGTCTTTAACAGTTGCTTTCCAAGAAAATAAAGTATGGTTCTAATCAGACAAAGAAAGGCTTGGTTACAAAGGGGATCAAAATATCATGTGCAAAGAAAGGGAAATTATTTGAAATGGTTAGGACAAACAGTGAAGTAGAACAGGTTAATTATTACAAGACATTTGTGCTGTCCTAAGCAAAGTGGTTAAAAAAAATGTGAAATAAATACTTCAGATAATACAGTAGGTTGCAGTACGTACTGGGAGATGAAGCAGCTTGCACAGGATATAGTAGTATGGAGAGCTGCATCAAACTAGTCTCAGAACTGACGACGACGACGATAATAATAAAATTAAACCTATATGGGCACTAGCTAGGAGAAACAAGTAACAGTTAAGGAATCTGAAGAAACCAGTAAAATAACAAAGTATAGCAGTCAGATAGCCAATATAATTAAGAACTACACTCCTGGAAATGAAAAAAAGAACACATTGACACCGGTGTGTCAGACCCACCATACTTGCTCCGGACACTGCGAGAGGGCTGTACAAGCAACGATCACGCGCACGGCACAGCGGACACACCAGGAACCGCGGTGTTGGCCGTCGAATGGCGCTAGCTGCGCAGCATTTGTGCACCGCCGCCATCAGTGTCAGCCAGTTTGCCGTGGCATACGGAGCTCCATCGCAGTCTTTAACACTGGTAGCATGCCGCGACAGCGTGGACGTGAACCGTATGTGCAGTTGACGGACTTTGAGCGAGGGCGTATAGTGGGCATGCGGGAGGCCGGGTGGACGTACCGCCGTATTGCTCAACACATGGGGCGTGAGGTCTCCACAGTACATCGATGTTGTCGCCAGTGGTCGGCGGAAGGTGCACGTGCCCGTCGATCTGGGACCGGACCGCAGCGACGCACGGATGCACGCCAAGACCGTAGGATCCTACGCAGTGCCATAGGGGACCACACCGCCACTTCCCAGCAAATTAGGGACACTGTTGCTCCGGGGGTATCGGCGAGGACCATTCGCAACCGTCTCCATGAAGCTGGGCTACGGTCCCGCACACCGTTAGGCCGTCTTCTGCTCACGCCCCAACATCGTGCAGCCCGCCTCCAGTGGTGTCGCGACAGGCGTGAATGGAGGGACGAATGGAGACGTGTCGTCTTCAGCGATGAGAGTCGCTTCTGCCTTGGTGCCAATGATGGTAGTATGCGTGTTTGGCGCCGTGCAGGTGAGCGCCACAATCAGGACTGCATACGACCGAGGCACACAGGGCCAACACCCGGCATCATGGTGTGGGGAGCGATCTCCTACACTGGCCGTACACCACTGGTGATCGTCGAGGGGACACTGAATAGTGCACGGTACATCCAAACCGTCATCGAACCCATCGTTCTACCATTCCTAGACCGGCAAGGGAACTTGCTGTTCCAACAGGACAATGCACGTCTGCATGTATCCCGTGCCACCCAACGTGCTCTAGAAGGTGTAAGTCAACTACCCTGGCCAGCAAGATCTCCGGATCTGTCCCCCATTGAGCATGTTTGGGACTGGATGAAGCGTCGTCTCACGCGGTCTGCACGTCCAGCACGAACGCTGGTCCAACTGAGGCGCCAGGTGGAAATGGCATGGCAAGCCGTTCCACAGGACTACATCCAGCATCTCTAAGATCGTCTCCATGGGAGAATAGCAGCCTGCAATGCTGCGAAAGGTGGATATACACTGTACTAGTGCCGACATTGTGCATGCTCTGTTGCCTGTGTCTATGTGCCTGTGGTTCTGTCAGTGTGATCATGTGATGTATCTGACCCCAGGAATGTGTCAATAAAGTTTCCCCTTCCTGGGACAATGAATTCACGGTGTTCTTATTTCAATTTCCAGGAGTGTATTTTGTCAAAGTAGCTCAACAGACTGGTAGTCAGTTAAATGGATAAAGCAATATAATATATGCAAGAAGCAGTGCCCCCATACATACAGCCATATTACAATTCCTGCATGCTCTATCAAAGAAATTACAAATGTAATTGTATTCCTTCAAAACCGCATTTCCGTGCATCTGGCAATATCTCAAGTGAAATACCAAAATCCTGCTAATCACATAAATTCAGTGAGTTCAGTCACATGTGCAAAGCATCACAATCACAGGAGGTTCTTCCACAGAGATGTAAAGGCATCAGACAATAATGTATTTCGAAGAAAGTTAGTAAAACAGATATTATTAATTACTGACATGTCTCACTTCTCACCTCTTAACATAAAGCAGTCACCAATCCAAAGATTGTTTTTTACTAGGCATGCTCCTGTTGGAGGTGGTATGATGTTACCTTCCTCTGACCTTTGAACTGATTTGCCCAGCCAGTTATAGGGGACCTACAGTTTTATGTTGATTCTGAACAACACTGCAATTTGGCATTTTTTTCCAAATCAACAAACACTAACAAAAGTGAAGGAAGTAATAAGTGATAGATAAAACTCCTAGGACTGATCCAGGATGAAACTCAAGACCTTCGAATTTATAATCTGGAACTTTACTACTGAGCCACACATTCTGGAAAAAAATTATATAAACAAGAACAAGAACAACAACGCACTTCCCTCAAAATAACATACTTAATCATTCTAAAATTGTATTTCAAAATGGTCTTCACACAAAGATATTTTTCAATTCATAAAACAGATTGCACAAAACTTACAGGAGAGAATATTGCCAAATGGTATTTTATGAGACTTGTCAAAAGAATTTGATTGTGCAGTTCACATTATTCTCCCACACAAGCTCAAACATTGAGATATTGCAGGTAATTTGTTTTCATTCAGTGTAACTAAAAGGACACACAGGGACATAGAGAATATACGCAATGTAACAGCATCTCGATAGTGGGGGAATAATGACAACAGTTGTATCATAGAGATGGCATTAAGTCCAATCTTGTTACATATACAGGGTGATTCTGTAATGATGATACAAACTTTCAGTGGTGATGGGAAAGGGTAAATGTATCAATTAGAGGCAAAGGACCCCAGTCTGGAAACAAGAGTCATCAGTTACAAATGAAAATCATTCTGATAACTCTGACAGTGGAATACATGTAGTGGTACTGTTGTTGCTAACATTGTAGGACAGGCAATCCAGATGAGCACTTCAGTGTAAAGTGTGGGATAATAACTTGACTAATCAAATGCACATAGTGTACTGTGACTGATATGAGCACTCCTGTTAGTCATTGTCTGTACTGTAGTAGACGGCAGTCTAACATCCACCAGTCTTCACCAAATGGAGTTGTACCCAATAACAGAAACTGCAGACATGATTCTAATGTATGGGCAAGAAAATGGAAGCAGCACAGAAGACATCTGGCTCGCATCACGTTTTCAAGACTGTTCCAACAATTATGTGAAACAGGGCAAGTGGTGCCACAGTGTGATGACCAAAGATGACGAACTACACGGACACCCGACACAGACAGTGCAGTGCTTGAAACTTCCTGGCAGATTAAAACTGTGTGCCCGACCGAGACTCGAACTTGGGACCTTTGCCTTTCGCGGGCAAGTGCTCTACCATCTGAGCTACCGAAGCACAACTCACGCCCGGTACCCACAGCTTTACTTCTGCCAGTATCTCGTCTCCTACCTTCCAAACTTTACAGAAGCTCTCCTGCGAACCTTTCAGGAGTGCTAGTTCTGTAAAGTTTGGAAGGTAGGAGACGAGATACTGGCAGAAGTAAAGCTGTGGGTACCAGGTGTGAGTTGTGCTTCGGTAGCTCAGATGGTAGAGCACTTGCCCGCGAAAGGCAAAGGTCCCGAGTTAGTCTCGGTTGGGCACACAGTTTTAATCTGTCAGGAAGTTTCATATCAGCGCACACTCCGCTGTGGAGTGAAAATCTCATTCTGGAGTGCAGTGCTTGTTGCAGTGGATAAGGTGCATGCAGCTGCATGTGAAACGAATGTTTCACAAGAGTAATGTGTGGTGAATATTATGGAAAATGCAGCTACACCCCTACAAGCCACGAAGTGCAAGCTTTCACTCCGCCTGAATTTGGACCTCGTGTTGTGCTCAGCCAGTGGTTCTTGCAGAGCCTCACAGTCGATCCTCACTTTCCTGCACATGTACTTTTGATGGCTGAAGCCTGTTTCACCAGAGACCCAATGCTAAATAGGTGCTGTAGTTGTGTTTGGACTGATGAATCCCCACACTACAGTTGAGAGCGAACACACATTATCAGTCAACACTGGGCTAAGGCAGAGTCAATGATTACATACGACGCCTGTTAACTCTTCTCCTGCACTTAAATGCACCAGTGTAAACAGTATTTATCACAGACATACTACCCAGGTTCCTGGAACATATCCCACTTGTTTCTCATCAATGGATGTGGTTCCAATATGACTGACGGTTTGTGTACAAATCAGACATCACCCAAAAAGTGGATACACACAGGTTGATGTGTAAAATTTCCAGCATGTTCATGTGTTCTCACCCCCACTAGATTTCTTCTTGTGAGGCTGTGAGGAAAGTCTTGGGTATAAGATGCTTGTTGAGACTAAAGAGGATTTCTTGTCAAGAAGTCTCACTGCCCGCAACACTGTTCAGAAGACACCAGGAATATTAGAGTGAGTATGACAGAACTTTATGTGATAATGCCAGGCCTGCACTGAAGCTGTATGCTGTCATTTTGAAAAACTGTTTTAAATGTAGCTGCCAATGAAACTTGTTTGGTAAATGGAATTCATTATTGCTATACCATAAGTTTAGGATTTTTGGTCTCTCTAACATTGAATCATACATGCCATCAGTGGACCATCAACAAGGGAAATTATCTGAGTGTATTGGGGAATATTCAGTGGGCATTGTATACATAATGATCACGGTTTGGCAATTGGTGCCCTCAGTTTGAGTGCTGCATGAGGCTAAGGTGGAACCTGAATAGATTTCTGTTTTTGCCTTCTGACTCAGTTGGCTCCGGACTAGTATCCCTTACCTCAAATTTATACCTTTCCCCACCATTCCCAAATGTTTGTGACATGATAGTCACCCTGTATAAATCCCCTTCCATCACATATTCAAAAATCAGAAATTACAATCTAACTCAATCAAGTAACTTCAACACCTGAAAATGTAAATAATATTTAATTGAAAATTAATTGGTTCTCTGCAAATGGGTTGTCACTGGATTCAGATGAAGCCCAATACATGCAATTCAGTACTGCACAACCCACACCATCAGAAATAATGCATGAGGGTAAATCAATAAATGAAATGGAATATTCTAAATTCCCAGATTTGTACATTGATAAGAACCTGAAATAGAAGTCACATGTAGTAGATCTTCTTAAACATCTAAGCTCTGCAAATTTTGCATAACAGATGATATCAGATTTTGGAGACGATGAAGATGTTGAAGTTGCCTTGCTTTTCATATTTTAATTCAGTCTTTACAGAATCATATTCTGAGGTAACTCATCATTGAGGAAAAATGTGTTTGTTATACAGAAGCATGTAATAAAGATGTGTTGTCCTCTCTAGAATATATTATAGACACCTCTTTAAAATATTGGGCTTACTGACAACAGCCCTACAGTACATTTAATGCCCTATGAAGTTTGGTAGCAGCAATCAATCAACTACAGTTTGAAATTTATTGTATGTAAAAATGTTGAACTTAAAACAATGTACGTGGCCAGAATCTTGCCAAAATATTTTAAACAATGTTCTGTAGTTGTAAAAGTGACTCATTCCATATCATGGAGAGAGGTCACAATGATCATCCACATAATATGTAAATAAATAACTAACAAAATAACTACGAATATCAGTAACTACCATCTTTTCTCATTTTCTTTCTCTGATCTTTCTTACACACACACACACACACACACACACACACACACACACACACACACACACAGTATAGAACTCAAAAAAGCTCTAATGTTTCTATTGCAGAAAGAGATATGCGGCATCACGTACCATGACAATCACAATGCTGTATGAATAACATGTAACCTCCTAAAATATTTTTGTTGGGAACTTTTTCTTGTGGTTTTCATTGCATGCTGTTAAAATATTTTTTTACAGTTAGGAGTAAAAGAGGTGTTTGGGGCTCATGCTAATCTCTCTGGAATTGCAAGAAACATAGGAACAGCTCATATCAGCCAAATACTACATGCAACGAAGATTGAAGTCAATGAAGAAGGAACAATTGCAGGGGCTGGTACAGGTATGTTAAAAATGTTTTAATTTTTATACATCTTGTATATCTCATATGCTTGACTGATAAATTTAATTTTGACAGGTGTTCTAGTTGTTCCACTTATGGGAACTACCATTCCGAGATTCCGAGCTGATAGTCCATTCTTATTTTTTATCCGTGATACTGTGACTGGAACTATACTATTTGGTGGGCTTGTCTCAACTCCAGAAGCCGCAAATATGCAACCGAGTGAAGAAACTTTCGTATCAGAGTTAAAAGTTGAATTGGACACAAGGAAAGAAGAGACGACAGAACATTATATTACACAAGTATCAAGAGGACATACAAAACATCTAGTAGCAAGACCAACCAACCTTCCAACAGATGGAAGACCAGTATACCAACAACCACAATCCAATGACAAAGATGCCATTCAGTTTTCATTTTCAGGAAATTTATAGTTTATCTTTCAGTATGTAAGTGTCTTGAGATTTGCAGGATGACAGTGCCCAAGACAGTCATTGCAAGACTGAAAATGATCAGTAAAGGTCTAAGATTACACAAACAGTTCTCTGTTGCATGATTATGCAGAGTTGGACTGCAATTTATACATATTGAGACACAGTTAAGAATGTAAACTACAGCTGTGTTTCACACATAAGAAAGTACATAGCATTGCATACATTTCAGTGTACATTTTACCATCCCTACTCCACTCAAGAAGTGAATGTAGGAAAAGTGACTACCTGTATACCTATCTGAAAGCTGTAATGTACCTAATCGTATCTCCATCATTCATGTAAGGACACTACACAAGAACTGGACAATATTAAGATTCCACAAAGAAAATCATTCTTAAGGTTTTGAAAGTATAATGTAATAAAAAATTGAGTGGCTGCTAATTTAAATTTTTCATTGTTTGAGACACATGTTCGAAAGTAGAAAACATCTCGATAAACCAAATACAGCAATATGTTTCCTGTAATGGTCAACACCTCTTTCTTTTTTTAATCCACTTTAATTTATAACAGAAATGCTCTCATTATTTATATTTTCAACCAAATAAAATTGTGCATTGTTTATTAACTTTTCTCTCCCTCTTTCACACAAAGCCTGTTTAGAAGAGATTTTCTACCTAGTAGTGAAAGGGGGGGGGGGGGGGGGGGGGGGGGGGGGGGAGGGGGATGTGGGTGGGTGGGTGGGTGGGTGGGTGGGTGGGTGGGTGGGGGGGGACAACTACCTTGTAACTATGCCAATTTGAATTGTATATTGTCAGTTTCCATCCATGAATACTCTGATTGCTGAATATGATTTATATTTAGTAAATCAGAAAATTTATGGACACTAAATGTGATGAACATCTTCAAAGTAGGTATATTGAGACCAGTATCAGAAGAGTATATGATTACCCTCAACACCAATACAGTCATATGACTAATGCTGTGACTTACAGTGACTGCCATGCTAGTAGAGCTGATTTATGCCAATATTTTGATTATACGGACTGAAGGAATACACTTAAGAGTTAAGAGGGTAATCTGGCACTCCATACATCATGTATGGTTGTGTGTTTCCTGATAAGATGGAGCCCTCACTTATCCTGTCAATAGGATATCTTGATTAACCTATGGAGTCATGAGCCATGCCTCAAATTTATCAGTGGATGTGTATCACTTGATGCCCAAAAAATTGTGCATTGATGCCATTTAATAAGTCAGTTACCTTGGCTGTCTACTCTCTACTTATCACTGCAGAAACTTCAAAACACTCGATTTTAAACATGTCGCAATTGGCACAACACTACTGTAGTAATAAAAGACTGAACTTGTGTGTGAATTGTTTTGCCCCCTCCCTCCCCAGCCATTACTGTATTTGTGACTCCTTAATTTTATAGAAACCAGTCAACTACAGGTTTATTGCTCTGTGCTCCAATAGTAAAGCCTTTAAGTGGGAAGATGGTTACATCATTTCTATGGTATGTTGCCAGTGCTGACCTGACAATTGCTGCTACATTGCCATGCACATGAGACAATACAAAAAGTCAAAGTACTAGATGGTACATTGGAGTAGAACTTTTACATCAGGGCACCCTATTCAGCTTTCTTAAACTAAGATTCTGAATGTGATTACAGATCAAGACATCTGTTTTTACACTGAAAACAATTAGGAGGATTGCCAGGCTACAAAACTAAGTCACCTCTTCCCAGCAACTACAGGTAACCTCATGCCATATCAAAAGTACTCGGGAAGTTTTTCACACGGACAAGTCACATTGTGCTCATATGTGGGTGTTATTGGTTACCATCAAGAAGGAAAACACTGAAAGAAAGAAAAATGACAAGTAATTTACTTCACCAAAGTTGAGAGTGAAATAGTGTGGTGTCGGGAGGTGGTGCGGTGCAGCTGTACACGTAACTTTACCATATTTAGACATTTCAGAGGGGTAACTTGAGCTTTGTTGATGATTCACACTAAAATTAACTCTGTTACTGAAGAGGATGTTGCTGAAATGTGGAAATGAATGGGCATTACTGTTGTCTACAGCAAGTGGCATGAGTAAATGGAACAAATTTTCCAAACAAGGCACATGGTACACACCACTCAGTTTGCATTGTTAAGCATGTATTTTCACTGTCATATAAACATAAATGGAAGTGAGAAATAAAAAAATGCAATTACTCTGTATTGGTCCACTGGAGACCATTGGTTGCCATCAAATTACTTGGAAAATATCCCTGAATAACTTCTTAAATTCAAAGTGTATTCAGGTTCACCCTGTAGACACCTCACATATTAATGTAAGCACTGGAGCACTTGATACTCCTAAACTGTAATTATTACTGAAAACTTAACATTTTGAAACAAATATCCCACAATATTTCAGTAACATGCTACACCAGCTTCATTACTAAACAATCATATTTGGTGCCCTAATTAGATACTCAGATTGTGCAATACTGAAATTGTCATTCGAGACAGTCCCACTTTAAAATGCAGTTCTGTGATTGCACATAGAGATAAAGTTGATGGACATGGGAGATTGTTTCATGATACTTTTGCATGATGGCACAGTATGTCAGAGGGTGTAGAAAGTACTGTATATTGGATCACACTTCAAACCAATTTGTCCAACACATCCTCAACAGGAGACAGGTGAAGAAGTTAATACAAGAAAAGCATGCAAAAGCATGCCTCTAGTAGATTACAAAATGTAAGCATAAAAATCGCACAGTGATTAAGCCCAGTCCTGTTCTGACTGGTCAACTGCTGTCTACAAGGCAGTAAAAGGAGTGATCTCTGATTGTGGGACATATGATCAGCATGTCACAAATTCCTCCAGTCATTATTTCCAATAGATGAATTCTGATGATACCACTGCTTCTTTGTTCAAGCAGCTCATTTGGCATAATGAGGTTGAGCAGACACCATTATAGACCTCCCTAACTCAGAAAAAAAACCTAACCTGACTGAGAAGGTACCAGGAATGGAACCCGGGTAACTGGGCACCAGAGGCAGCAGCACTAACCATTTGGTTACAGAAGTGATATCCATAACATTAAGCACTCTGAAATTGTTGGAATTGCAACTGAATGTGCTGCATAATGATCTGGATGTATTCTGCTCTGTTCAATGTTCTCTCAACAAACAGCACAAGTATATGATCCCTGTAGATTATGGCTTCCCACACAGTGATGCTCAGAGTTGGTTTATGTGACTACTGGATTACCGTATTTACTCGAATCTAAGCCGCACTCGAATCATGAGACTCGAAATAAAGGGAAAAAAAATTTCCCGAATCTAAGCCGCACCTGAAATTTGAGACTCTAAATTCAAGGGGAGAGAAAAGTTTTAGGCCGCACCTCCAAATCGAAACAAAGTTGGTCCATTGTAATATGAGACACAATTTAGGTCGAATGAATGACGATACTGCTACAGTAGTTTGGTTCGAGTCGTAAGCTTAGCAGTTAAGCTTTACTACGTAGCCATTGCTATGCGTCAGGCGCTCCGTCCGTATTTATACGGGTGCCCTTCCTTTTTCACGTGCTTCGTCTGGTTTGAATCGATTGCTTATTTTGCTTTGAGCTGACAAGTGCCGTTTTCTTTGTTATAGGTGTTTGCGTCACTCTTAAGCTGAAAATGCATTACTGCACTGTGTCATGCATTGTTTGTCACATTCTGATAGTGCGTGTTTACGGCCTGTCGCGGCTCACGGCATGGCTTGCTTTTGTGCGCGCTACCGCCGAGTACAATTAAAAAAAAAGTGAGGAATCGTCTCATTAGCGAAACAATGGCAAGAGACTGCTATTTGTTGTTACTTACACTGTTGCTTTCTTTGATAATGATCAACAAGAATCAAATAATAGACTGCGTATGATAGAACATGTTCTGAACGAGAGTTAGGCGAAAATTTTTCTCCGTTTGAAAATCTTTGCGGCCACTTCTTTATTACATCAAATTCTGCACAGAAATTAGTCATCTTAGATTTAAAAATCTAGTCACTTGCCGTGCTTCATTTCTGACTGTATCGCTGTTAGGCATAAGAATAATACGAATATAAACATGACATGACATACGTATATTCTTCCGCGTTTGCTGTTGTCTCACTCTAGTTTTGTAGTTTATTAGGCAGACAGGATTTAAATGAGAGAGCAGCAAACATGAAAGAATACATGGCAAAATGTTTATATCCGTATTATTCTTATGGTGAAGAGAATACTGTATGTGATTCAGATTTCATCAGGTTCCTATTAGCAACCATCTCTTCTCACAGATAGGAAAAAATTCAGAACGTAGAGTTGGCCATATTGACAAACATCCCAAACAGTCTTGCCAGTCAGATTTTCGTAGTACACTGAAATTGTGCTACATTCGAAGATGAACAATACGGAATTTGTATTTACTTCGTTGGATAATGTATGAAAATGCAGTGGTCGAAACTCGCGGCGGAGAAAAAAAAAAAAAAAAACTCGTCTTCCACTTTTTTTAATTTATTTACTGACGCAGAGGTTTTGGCGCCAGTATTTATCTTTGTGCCTACAGAGCATGCGTGCGTAGCGCTACATATATTCGACAGCAGAAGTTAGTTGTGGCGGCATGTACCAACATTTTTCATAACTTCCGCTTGCTTTGCACTCGATTCTAAGCCGCAGGCGGTTTTTTGGATTACGAAAACCAGAAAAAAAAGTGCGGCTTAGATTCGAGTAAATACGGTAATTCCATTGTCTGTTTGCTCTCCAAGTTGAAGCCATGCTTGCAAACACAGTTGGGCAAAATTTATTTGAATAATGAATAAATATAGTAAATATTTTATGAAACTGGATAGATAAAAAAATCTACTCACCAAGCAGTACCAAGAGAATGCACATATAAAAGATATACATATGCAAGCTTCCAGAGCCTCCGCCTCCTCCTCCTTCTCCTGGCAGAAGGGTTGCTTCAACCCTTCTGCCAGGAGAAGTGAAGGGGTGAATTAAAAGAACTAGTGAGGTTTAGGAAAAATGTTTAGAGTTTGGAAAAGTCACCCAGAACCCTGGGTCAAGGGTGACTGACCAGAGATAAGGAACAGAGCAGCAGCTTGCCCAACATGTAGAAAAAATGTAGTTAATGTAGATCAGTAGGAAAGACAATCCTGTAATGCCTAAGTACAAAATTAGTGGTGTGATGAATGGCAGTCATGTTGATTAAATATCTTGGTGACATGAAATGAAACAAGGCTATAAGGACGGTAGTAGGGAAGGTGAATGGTAAATTTTGGTATATTGGGAGAGTTATAGGAAAGTACAGCTCATCTGTAATGGAGACTACACACAGTATGCTAGTATGACCCAGTCTTGAGTACTTTAGGATCCACATCATGTCATATTAAAGGAAAACATCAATGTAATGCAGAGGTGTGCTGCTAGATTTCTTACTGGTTAGTTTGATCAATATGCAAGTATTATGGAAATGACTCCAAACTCAATTGGAATTCCTGGAGGCATGATGCCATTCCTCTCATGAAATACTATTGAGAAAATGTAGAGAACCAGCTTTTTGCCACTGAATGCACAATGATTCTACTGCCAACAACAGACATTTTATGGGAAATTTGAGAGTGGAACAGGAAAGTGAATGCGTAGTAGTGGTACGAAGTACACTCCATCATGCACTGTATGGTGGTTTGTACAGTCTGTATATGTAGATATGAATGTGGCATAATCATAGGTGTAAACTGCATTGCCCTTGCCAACTGAGCAACATAAAAAATTGTATGCTGATTACCACACTCCTATAATTGGATAACTACATGTATGTTATCAGCAAATGTCTTTAATATGTGCTAAAAAAGGACAAATACAAGATGTCACCGAAAAATTACATGTACCTGTTAGCAGTTTATCAATAAAATAAAAATCCTATTTGGTGGCTTATGTCAGGTTAAGTTACAGCATCTATTAAATTGCAAGTCAAGTCAATAACAAGAAAGAAGCAAGCTACTACATTTCATTAAAAATGTATTACCAGGGTGAATATCTGACTGCAGAAGACTTTAATTCTGAATATGAAAGTAGCTGTGAATTTTAATGGTCATTGATGGACAATGTTACAGATACTTAAGGACATGGGCATAAGGTATTTTAAAATGTCTGAAGCACTTGAGAACAGCAGCGATCTTGTGGCTGCAAGGAGCAATGAGAGAGACCCAAAATAGTGGGGCATAGAGTTCATTACAGCAACACTGTGTGAGTACCAGAAGCATGCAAGGTCAATGATAAGGAAAGTAAGCAATGACCTTTCACTCCACCTTCAGGCCACAAGTGGCTCATCAGGACCATCCGGCCGCTGTATCGTCCTCAGCTGAGGATGAGGATGCGGATAGGAGGAGTGTGTCGTCAGCGCACAGCTCTCCTGATCATAATGATTGGAGCCGCTACTATACGGTTGAGTAGCTCCTCAATTGGCATCATGAGGCTGAGTGCACCCCGAAAAATGGCAACAGCACACGGCACCCTGGATGGTCACTCATCCAAGTGCCGGCCACGCCCGACAGTGCTTAACTTTGGTGATCTGACGGGAACTGGTAAGCAATGAACTTGGTGGTCTGCAAATTCTATTAGGGAAAGGTAGTTGTATTATTGACACTCGTGTAGGATCAGCAGATATGGGCTTTATTCTTCTGAGCAAACTTATATTTAAGGTCTCTGTGTTAATCCCCAGAACTCTTAAACATAGAGAAATGATGTATAGTGTTACCAAATATCAGCTACTGCCATATTGCCCCCTCCCTCCAGTAGTTCACAAAGTTATTAGAAAGCCAACATATATATGCCATTACAATTTGAACAAGCTGATAAGTACCCAGGAAAAACTGTGTGAGGAAATCAGTATGTTAAAAGCGCATATAATGCAGTCTATGCACACAGTAAATAGACAGCGCCACAATATCTGCATTAGCGCACTGCATGAGACATGCAAATTAATCATGAGAAATTAGCTGGGATTTTAAACTATCAGCATGTAGCAATATTTACAAAATAACGTGATATGAATGTAAACTGACTCATTCCATGTCACTGATTTGTCATGCAAATGATCTATGGAACACACAACTAATCACCTCCAAATCTAAAATGAACGTATTTGTAGCAACATAATAGATACTGCTTACATTACCTAGACAAGTTGCACCTCATTCTGTTTCTCTAATGCATTCATTAAAATTTAGTAGCTGCTAACCCATTTGTAGATACCAAGCTCTTCAAAGAAATGGCAAATCTGTCATCAGCTCATGTACCTACGAAACTGGCAGAAATAATGGCCTTTTTATACAACTTTCCTGCCTCAGAAAAGTATAAAATTTGTTCAGAAATGCGAACGTGACTGAAATGCCAGGAGTACGATATATGTTGATACTTAATGTCATAGTTGAAAAGGTCTATGCAGCTTCCAAGTAATAAGTACCCCACTTAGACAATTGTCTACTAACTTAAACACCTAGTGACTAATCTACTAGAATGAATGATTGTCCACACCAATTGTTTGACAAAGTACTTGCTAAATTGCAGCATCCAGCAAATTTATCAAGTTGATATTATTAATTTAAACTAGCATTCATTTAAGTATATAACTTTCAAAGGATTTATGTTCTCCAGAAGTACTAGCAGTTCATATATTTCCTCTACCACCCTACTGATAGCTGATGTTTAGGTGGATTATGAAATTATTTTTATGAACTAATCAAGCAAAAATCTTCACACCAGTCAACATTTCTGGCACTAGTTAGGGGTTTGCACTCTAAGTTGCATTCCTGCATTATTTAGTTACCTTTGGACAAAATCCATTGGGAATTGGGTCAACTTCATTAGTTACAGCTGTTGAAGGAGCACTCAAAACAATAACAGATTTATTTGTGAATTTTTTATGGAGAGAGAACTCCTCAAGAGCATTCCTTTTCAGAAGCTAACATCCTTCTGTCACGTTTTTGAAGGTATACCATAACTTGTTAAAAAATTTATTTCATAATTTATCATTTATAGCCACATAACATTTACAGATTTTGCATACAGTTTTTTTTTTTCAGTTTCAAATTAGTTACATTTATCTGTTTATACTCGAATACTCTAGTCTGTCATTCATTTCTGCTGACTTCATTAGCATCTCCTATGAGTACAGCACAATAATTTCTTGTCATATTAGAGAATTCTTAGTCACATTCACAGTAACACTTGACACTTGTTACAGGTTTTTTAATGGCAGAAACATGAATATGTTGCTAACATAGCTTGTCAGTAATCTTGACATGTGGCACGCATGACCATAACCAAATAATGTTACCATCTTCTTCTGTAATCATTTTACCACTGCTGAAATTTTTTTTGTTCTGCCTTCACCATAAGCATTTTCAAAACCTTCATCATTTGTGTATTGAAGGGCATCAATATTATTGCACAAAGTGAGATTTCTTTACCAGTTTCTTGGTGTTTATTTCCTTTTAAGAGAGAACCATTTTGTAGAGTGCATCAACTTGTCCATTTAATTTACATAAAAGTTTTGATTATGATCTTCTAGCAATATAGAAATATGTGTTCCTTTTTCAAACATGTACACTTATCCTTCAGATCAATTTCCTTTTTCTTTTAGAGCAAACATATCACTTCAAAATACTGTGATTACTCTCTCCATTTCTTTGATTATGTGTCTAAATTTGCTTTCACTAGTGCACATAAGAAAAGATCATGAATAATCGACAGTTACAAATTTTATGTTTACTTGGAACATATTTCATGGAACTAACAGTGGTAGTTGCCACACTGAACACGTTTTTTTCACTTTCTTGTCACATATCTTGCAGCTGTCTGCGCTCTGATTGAGTTTTACTGGTGCAGGTTGCAGTTAAGATTTTCCCGCATGGTGTCACCTTGTATAACTAGTAACTACTAGTAACTACCAGTAAACTTAAAACCAAAATGTGAACTGAAGCTATTTATTTGTACCTACAGAAATGTCCCTCACAGATGACTTTTAAGATGCCATTGATCAACTACTTCCTCATTTCCACAAATGACCCAAGTCGTCTGCACTTATAAACAGCCTGGATTAGGTGGAACCAGCATAAGAATGAATCCACTCATGATACCATGATCAGGCAAAGAAACACTATAGCCAACACAATATGCATGGCAAAGAGAGATTACGTCAGGGCCCTGGTGCAACAGACAGGTAAGAACTTCCACAGAATCATCTCAAGAGACCAGTACAAAGAACTCAAAAAGCAAACACAGTACCCTACTTCTCCACAGATGTGATTGGAACTTCCATCTAAAAAAAAATCTGCACCCACCAACATCCTTACGGTCTATTTGCAGAAGCTTCTCAACACAGGAACATAAAAAAAGAGCTTCTCCCAACTGGAGTTCAAGGAGAGAAGAGGAAGGCACCTACAGAATCTGGCATGACCAGCTGCATCAAAACCAGGAGGGCATAAACATACGTGTAAGTGAAAGACAATTGGCCTTCTATAGACACTTGATCTGCATGAATACCGAATGACACACAAATGGGATCTTCACGGTGAAAGGTGAGACAAAGGCCACCAAGCACACGAGTAGGACACTGGTAAATTCTTATCTGGAACAAATACACAACACACAGGCCCAGTTCAATTGGTGAGTTCAAAATGGGGTCATGTACCAGGAGATAAATTTTTCAGGAGACATAAGACCATGATGTCATTGAGTTACCATGTAGGAACTGGGCCTCGTAGTAAAACAATGTATGCCATTACAACATTTTAGCCATTGACTGTTGCCGGCCGGAGTGGCAGAGCGGTTCTAGGTTCTACAGTCTGGAACCGTGCGACCACTACGGTTGCAGGTTCGAATCCTGCCTTGGGCATGGATGTGTGTGAAGTCCATAGGTTAGTTAGGTTTAAGTAGTTCTAGGGGACTGATGACCTCAGAAGTTAAGTCCCATAGTGCTCAGAGCCATTGACTGTGGTCTGTAATACACTCCTGGAAATTGAAATAAGAACACCGTGAATTCATTGTCCCAGGAAGGGGAAACTTTCACACATTCCTGGGGTCAGATACATCACATGATCACACTGACAGAACCACAGGCACATAGACACAGGCAACAGAGCATGCACAATGTCTGCACTAGTACAGTGTATATCCACCTTTCGCAGCAATGCAGGCTGCTATTCTCCCATGGAGACGATCGTAGAGATGCTGGATGTAGTCCTGTGGAATGGCTTGCCATGCCATTTCCACCTGGCGCCTCAGTTGGACCAGCGTTCGTGCTGGACGTGCAGACCGTGTGAGACGATGCTTCATCCAGTCCCAAACATGCTCAATGGGGGACAGATCCGGAGATCTTGCTGGCCAGGGTAGTTGACTTACACCTTCTAGAGCACGTTGGGTGGCACGGGATACACGCGGACGTGCATTGTCCTGTTGGAACAGCAAGTTCCCTTGCCGGTCTAGGAATGGTAGAACGATGGGTTCGATGATGGTTTGGATGTACCGTGCACTATTCAGTGTCCCCTCGACGATCACCAGTGGTGTACGGCCAGTGTAGGAGATCGCTCCCCACACCATGATGCCGGGTGTTGGCCCTGTGTGCCTCAGTCGTATGCAGTCCTGATTGTGGCGCTCACCTGCACGGCGCCAAACACGCATACGACCATCATTGGCACCAAGGCAGAAGCGACTCTCATCGCTGAAGACGACACGTCTCCATTCGTCCCTCCATTCACGCCTGTCGCGACACCACTGGAGGCGGGCTGCACGATGTTGGGGCGTGAGCGGAAGACGGCCTAACGGTGTGTGGGACCGTAGCCCAGCTTCATGGAGACGGTTGCGAATGGTCCTCGCCGATACCCCAGGAGCAACAGTGTCCCTAATTTGCTGGGAAGTGGCGGTGCTGTCCCCTACGGCACTGCGTAGGATCCTACGGTCTTGGCGTGCATCCGTGCATCGCTGCGGTCCGGTCCCAGGTCGACGGGCACGTGCACCTTCCGCCGACCACTGGCGACAACATCGATGTACTGTGGAGACCTCATGCCCCACATGTTGAGCAGTTCGGCGGTACGTCCACCCGGCCTCCCGCATGCCCATATACGCCCTCGCTCAAAGTCCGTCAACTGCACATACGGTTCACGTCCACGCTGTCGCGGTATGCCACCAGTGTTAAAGATTGCGATGGAGCTCCGTATGCCACGGCAAACTGGCTGACACTGACGGCGGCGGTGCACAAATGCTGCGCAGCTAGCGCCATTCGACGGCCAACACCGCGGTTCCTGGTGTGTCCGCTGTGCCGTGCGTGTGATCATTGCTTGTACAGCCCTCTCGCAGTGTCCGGAGCAAGTATGGTGGGTCTGACACACCGGTGTCAATGTGTTCTTTTTTCCATTTCCAGGAGTGTAGTTTGAAAGTACTGTAGATGACCACTTTTTGAGGATGGAGGATGAGGAGACTGTCAATTTGTCTGCAGTGAAAATATTGTGCTATGCAAGTTTGTTATTCATATTCGTTATAACAATAAGAGTGTGTGTTATGAGCCTACAGGTTTATTCATAATGTACCCAAAATATGACCACAAACAAAATACAGCAAAGAAGACAATGGTGGGTATCATGATTGTTCTCTCATCTATCCTTCACAGGCTACTGTCAAGATACTGTAGATAATATTGTAAAATGGTTTCTACCCCACTGGTATGTATTATAGAATTTTCTTTATATAGGAATATGGCCCTCTCTATAACTCCATACCCGTCAGCTTCTGTTGATGGCACATGACCCCCTGTTATACCAAATTATGCATACAGATATAAGAATCAGTGGAATTAAGTCTCTGCATTGCACTGTCTTGGGTCATACATTTGAGGATCTTGTTTCACTTGTTCGAATTGAATGGCAGGCTGTGCTAAATTGAACTCCCACAACACTGTTAAGGTTTTCCACCATGTGAATACTTAAGGCCTCCATAAGAACACAATCCCAGAATGATGTGGACAAAACTTAAGTCTTCTCACATATGTGATGTCCCATCTTCAAGCAATGCTCCGCTACTGCAGATTTGAGAGATTGTCCCATGTGTGTATACTGACAGCGTTCTACACAATGTCCTTGTATGGTGGGGTGTGTCTGCCCAGTACAAATTCCCCAAACAGGCATGGGATCTTATATACACCATCTTTTCTAAGGGCAAGATCATCTTCGACGAAACAACAAATTCGTCAATTTTGCTGCTGGGTGAAATGCACTTAATGTAATACGTCTTGACAATTATTTCTGTTCTTGAAGTGTGACAAATGATAGTTACAGTTTTGTAAGTATTGGGCATGACAATACAGTGATAAAACACTAAATACTTTGTCTAGAAACTCATAAACAGATAGTTTTGGAAATATTTTAAATCTAAAGTCAACAAATAAACCTGATCTCTTTGAGGATGCCCATGCGGAAACTTGTCAGTGACAAGGAGACTGTTGCAGCAATGATGATTGCCAAGGTACAAATTGCAGACAAACAACTACAAAGATATATATGTTCAATAAAATACACTGCTAAATATTAAAACTGCAACATTATGAAGGCAGCACACAACTAATATCAATCTGTCACAAGGCCAGGTACACACTTGAATATGCAAATGATTAGCACTTCAGTTCAACCACACAAAGCAGGAGTAATGCTATTTAAATTCTCCAAATTTGAAAATATTAAGCAGTAGATTTCTCATTCAAAAACTGAATTTGAATGTTGGTCATTATGCCTCATGTAAGGAGGAGAAATATCTACTGGCAAGTGTCAGAATTTGAGAGTAGCAAGACTGTGGCACCTTGAGACTGTACTATCAGAGTATATCATTACATTGTGGAAATCTGTATTTATATTCACATGTTTGTAAAGTTTGCTGTGCATTAAGGTAGTTTTGTCATCTGCACACTCGATGTAATGAATATAGTTTTGAAGCATGTGATTGTATGTATCCCTCCTGTGTTCAGTAGGTATTTCAAATTTCCCTGCACTCATTTGTGCCTCAATTCCATGACTGTTTACTGCTGAATGGCACGTTTCCACACTGTTTACAATTTACAAAGTGCACTGACCTAATATGTTCACAAGTGCTGTCATTAGTAATAGTGTCTAAACTACTAAGAAGGCTTTGTGTCATTTCTAAGCATTTCAGAATACTGTTCACAAATTATCACATCACTCTGTAGTGAAGTCAATCCATTTTCCATTTATTTAGTGTTCATCGGTGTAGTCCCCAGTTCGGAGTAAAGTTTGCTGCACTCATTTGGTTATGGTCATTTTCCATTTCATGAGGGCTCAACTATATAGTAATTACTATAAGCTAAGCCAATAGTCCAATCCCTTGATTAGGAATCGGGAGTTCACTAACTTAGAACACAGCCATTGTTGACTGACACCCATGAATCTCACATATTTGACACATCGATGGGACCATGTTTATCCTATGTTATGAAAAAATTGAGCACTACTGACAGTCAAAGTTTAATTACCTCTTCAGTACATTACAACAAATTTCAATCCAGAATAGGTACACAATACTTAAACCACTAGCCTTTCTGGTCACTGATGTAAAAATAATTGACAAATTTCCATAGTAACATTATTTCAAGTAGAATTATACAGAAGACAGTTACTGTAATCATATTAAGGTAACTGTATATAAGCCCAATGAATGAGAAATAATATACAGAGATATATGCAACTATTCACTGACGGATAAAATGGTTATGGTGGTGACTCAGGATTTCAATATCATGGACAAGTCTGAGAGAGAATCAGTTTTGGTAATGATATCCATATAGGTTATTATATGCCTATAGGGAAACTTGTGCTGGCCGGTATGGCAGAGCGGTTGTAGGCACTTCAGTCTGGAACTGCGCGACTGCTACGGTCGCAGGTTCGAATCGTGCCTCAGGCATGGATGTGTGTGATGTCCTTAGGTTAGGTTTAAGTAGAACTACTAGGGGACTCATGACCTCAGATGTTAAGTCCCATAGTGCTCGGAGCCATTTTTGAAACTTGTCATTAAAAAACTGAAAGATAGGATGAATGACCAGTGGACACACAAAATGCAAATCAGGCCACAGGTGGTGCAAATAGAATAAGGAATTAGGGATAGTAAAAGTGCTGTCGCTGTCTGCATGCTTATTTTACTTATCTGCAACATACGCAAATTACTATGTCAAATACAGATACTTTGGTATTTTAAGATGCTACACATGAGTAGCCACGACTTGTTGGTCTTAAAAATGTAAGTTTATAAGACTTCCTGCAACAAGATCGACAGCTGCCCCAAGCGGCTGTGTGTATGTTGTGCTCTTACATTTCACATCGTTTTCATGAGATATACTGAAGCTGCAGCATTTTTCTTTGACGCACTAGTGTAAAAGGGATGTAATATCAGTTAAGGGGAGGTTTACTATCTTTGGCCCGAAAAAGGCATGTTCTTTGAGAATTTTTTTCTTGGTATGTGTTATAGATGTCAATGTCAAATTTGGTCAAAATGTTTATTGATATTTCCTCTACAAACTAGAATTTTTTCGACCGGAAATGTCGACGAGCAAAGGCGAAAGTGCCGTCAGAACGAAACAAAATTTCGATGTAGACATCCACGCACGTATGTCACAGGTCAGCCAGCTCGTCTGAAATCAAAACTGAGTTGACTTTAGCGAAGTATACAAGATTCTTTAGGAGTTGTACCTCGCGTAAGTTATTTGGACAATAGAAAACAAAATGGCGGCCATTTGAAAAAATTGGGTTTTTTCGTCCATTTGCCTACTTCGTCGGCCAAGTAAAAATATAGTTGATGGATTGGAATAAAAGTGGTACAACTCCTAGATAATTTAGTCAGCTTTGTCCAAAACAAAGAATCATGCCAGTCGGTTCAGTAAATTTGAAGTTACCATACCGTGCGATATAAAAGTCACTTCGAGAAAAACACGTTTGAAGTTTTGACTACATATAAATGCAATATTATGCAACTTGTTCAATCTACTATTCCGGGTCCATAAACTAGTCCTTCCTCTTCCTCATAGAGGGCGTTCTGCTTGACCTTGGCCATCCTAGGCTGCTCGAGTGCAGCTAGTACAGCCGGTGAAAAGCAGTTTTCGGCCATTTGAATCCAGTGGTAGCCTGAATGCTTGGCGAACTACATCGAATAGTGTCCCAGGGTGACGTCCATCATTGTCATGATCTTCAGAATTGATGAATACCCTTCATTGAAGCTGCTCACTGCCAGGAAAGTCGCAATCTCCAGTCTTCGCGCCAGAATGCAAGTGCTTGGGGGCTAACTTCCAAACACATGCTGAACGCGTTCAAACTTTCATTTGAATTTTGTGCGTTTCCTCCCAAGCACCGGTAAAATAACTTGTCCTCCAAAAGAAAAAAAACTGGTGTGTGAAAAGGCCGATTTCAGGCAGGTGTATTTTTCATTCAACCGCGAATAACAAACGTTTCAGGGGTGGATTCTAAACACATTTATGGAGCCAAAAATGCTGCTTTTTTTTTTCTTTTGTAAGTGGCACAATCCGTGTAATTCGCACGCCTATTTACTTAAATACATAAGCCGGCTCCCGGCACTTCCTTCGTCTTAGAGTAACATCTACACCCACACTCTGCGAAGTGCATGGTAGATGGTACATCACACTGTATCGGTTATTACAGCTTTTTCCCGTTCCATTCACATGCAGAGTGCACGAAAAATGACTTTAAATGCCTCTGTGCATGTTGCAATTACTCTAATCTTACCCACACGATCCCTATGGGAGCAATATGCAGGGTGTTGTAGCATATTCCTGGAATCGCCATTAAAGCAGATTCTTGAAACTTTGTTAGTAGACTTTCCATCTATCTTCAAGAGTCTGCTAGTTAAGTTCTTTCAGCATGTGAATGACTCTCTCTCTCTCTCTCTCTCTCTCTCTCTCTCTCTCTCTCTCTCTCTCTCTCTCTCTCTCTCTCTCTCGTGGGTCAAACGAAGCTGTTACCGTACCATTCGTGCTGCACTTCTTTATATGATCAACATTATCTGCCAGTCATACTTGATACGGGTCAGCACACTTTAGCAGTATTCTAGGATGGGTCGCACGAGTTATTTGTAAGCAATCTTCTTGGGAGAATGATTGCATTTCTCTAGTATTCTACCAATAAAACAGTCCGCTACCCGCTTTACCCATGACTGAGCCTATGTGACTGTTCCACTTCGTGTTCTTACCAAGTGTCACACCCAAATATTTGTATGGGTTTATACAATACTAATTTTTGTTTTGTTTTGTGAAGCGAACAATTTTACATTTTTGAACACTTAAAGCAAGCTGCCAATCATTTCATCACTTTGAAATATTATCAAGGTCTGACTGAACATTTGTACAGCTTTGTCCAGACTGTATTTTGTTGTAGATAACATCATCCGCGAAAGGTGTGAGGTTGCTATTAATATTATTCCAAACATCATTAATTTACAACATGAACAGCCAATGACCCAACACGCTTCCCTGGGGTGTGTCCGAAATTAATTCTACATCTGCTGATGACTCTGCATCCAAGATAATATGCCGTGTCATCCCTACCTGGAAATGTTCAATGCAGTCACACAATTCGTCTGATACTCCATATGATTGTACCTCTGATGATAAGCATTGGTGTGGTCCCGAGTCAAATGCTTTTCAGAAATTGAGAAACAGTGCATCTGCCTTATTGCTTTTATTTATGGCTTTTAGGATGTCATGTGAGAAAATTAAAATTTCACATGATCTATGTTTCCGAAATCCATGCTGGTTGGCATGGAGGAGGTCATTCTGTTAGAGATACTGCAATAAGTTTGAGCTCAGAATGTTCTAAGATTCTACAATAAATGGATGTCAAGAACGCTGGACAGTAGTTTTATTGATCACTTCTGCTATCCTCCTTGCAGAGAAGCGCGAGCTGTGCTTTCTTCCAACTACTGGGTATGGTTTTGTGCCCAAGGGATCTAAGACATAGTTAACAGAGGGGCTAAAGGTGGATTCACACTTGCCGGAACGCCACCATCAAGAAACCATAAAGTTTTAGCATGTAGACAGTCAGAGAAATTTCTGAGCATCCACACAACAAGAAAGAACATCGTGACGTCACAGCTGGTTCATAAATCACTCACCAGAGTTGCTGTTTCGTAGCTCATGGCAGATTATAAAATGTCGAAATTTAGTTTAAATAAGTTTGCAATGATTGTTACTGCACTTGATCTTGAGGAACAGAGCAAAAAGGTCTGGGGTAGCAAAATGTTAAATTGAGGCTCTTACGGATATTTGCATACTCATTACAACGAGCTGGAAGAGTAGTAGTTATTGTTCTATAACTATTTCAGAATGTCTGAACAACAGTTTTTTTTACCTGTTAAGCAAGAGACAAATAAAAATTACGGATTTAAGCATCCAATATCACTTCAACTGCAGCTCATGGTTTGCTTACAGTATGTCTAGATGTGCCGTTTTGTGTACTTGAACTATGTTTACACATATTTCTGCTACCTGCTGTTCATCCTTAATTTATTAAAAATCTTATTTTAAACTTCTGCATGCCACATCAGCTTCACTTCCGGTTTTTCTTTTCACTGTTCCACTGGAAAAATCTTGAGTAAAGCACATTGAACAAGATATGTATCTTTTATTTTGCAATGTATTCCTTCAGTGTATAAAAAAAATACTTTAACTTAGTATATTCTTCCAGTACATATTAAGACATTCTCGCAGTAGTTGTCACTGGGGAATATTTTCGTACCAGTTCACACTATGTTCTTCAAAATTGCTCGCCAAGTAGGCAACGCTATGGCCCGTCGAAAAATTCTTACCGAGAAACCTTGGTGGTGTGTGGTGTGTCGATGCCACCATATGAACTACAGAGGAGAATCTTTTGATATGATGATGACATTCTGTCAAGTGTGAATTCACCTTAATTCAGCTGTGAACTGGGTATAGAATCTGATAGGGATTCCGTCAGGCCCTGGGGCTTTGTTCAGTTTTTACGATTTCAGCTGTTTCTCAACATCATTGACACTAACATCTATTTGACTCATCTTTTCAGTGGTACAAGAGTTAAGCTGAGGCAATACTCCTTCGTAACAGAACATTCGAAAACAAAGTTAAGCATTTCTGGTTTTTGTTAGCTACCCTCAACTTCAGTTCCAGGCTCGTCAATGAGTGACTGGACTCTAACTTGGGTGCCACTAACAGCCTTTACATATGATCAGAATTTCTTTGGGTTTTTGTTAAACAACATTTGACAATATTCTGCTACAGCAGTCATTGAAGGCTTCACACATGACGCTCTCAACTGCCAAATGCGTTCCATTCGGCATCCCTCTATCAATGGGCCTATGTTTTGTTTAATACCATAGTACATTTCTTTAGAAACTTGCTTATAGTGCCTGTGTACCAAGGAGGATCTCTCGTATTACGAGCTGTTCTACTGGGGTACATATGTATCTAGTGCATGGTCAACTATTCTTTTAGACTTGAGCCATACTTCCTCTACTTGCTCCCACACTGAGCTAAGAGTTTAAAGTTCCTCATTGACATGAGACTATTGTTTCTGTTTCTCATTTGCTGAATGTAAAAATCATTCTGCTTGTTTTAGTTGCTTTTTGTGTTGGTGCTATAACTGAATTATGGACACTGATATCAGTTTTGATGTGAACTTCCTCAAAGAGGTCACGTTGTTCATTGCCATTACATCCAACGTATTTCCATCATGAGTGGGGTTCAGATTATCTGTTCTAGGTAGTTTTCAGACAAGGCAGTAAAGTTTCTCCCAATTTCATGTAATGTCCACCACTAACAAATCTATATGCATCCTAATTGACTGTTAGATAGTTAAAGTCTCCTTTGACGACAGTGTCAGGAAACTGAGGTTTCTCTAAAGTTTTCGTTTACATCAGGAGATGAGTCTGGTGGGCAATGGAAGGATCCAGTTATTTTATGCCCACCCCTGATACTGAGTCTTTCCCAAACAATCTCACATACAGCGTCAGTTTCTATCATGGTGGATGTGAGTCTCTTGTCTACTGCGACAAATACTCCATTTCCCTATCCTTTCAATACATACTTACATATTCCCCAAAAAAATCTCGCTGCTACCGATTTCAGATTTCAATCAGCTTTCTGTACCTAGTATTACGTGAGCTTCATTGCTTTTGGTGAGCTCTGGCACTATGCTGCGAATGATTTGGCAGTTTACCATTAGGATTTTAATATTTCAACATGAGGGAGCACAGCAATCAGTCATTTCCTTTCATGTTATATTAAGCAAATCTAGATTTCAGCTAGTGCCTAGCCATTATCAATGTACTATTTCATAGCATCAATGCATGTCCTAATATGTCAGTCCCCTGTTGTTGGTGTTTCTGTCACAGTTTCTTCAAGACCACTCTTCTTGAGCCATTGATAATGGCTAGGCAGTAGCCAAAATCTAGATTTGCTTAATGGAACCTGTAGAGAAAGAATGACTGACTGCTGTGCTCCATCATTTTGAAAGTCATATCACAGTCGTTGAGTGCATCCACACAGCTAATGAAAGATGACTTGATGAGGATTTTAATACTCTCATCTATGGGAGGCATTTGTTTCGATCTTATAGTGATACTTCTGGGTTTCCTACAGCTATCCTTATCTGGATTGGGTGGAGAGTCACTAATTTAAAAGAAATCCTTGTGTACACCCCACACACAGTAAGCTACCTGAGTAGCAGCCTGTGATGTGTAATGCACACCTGACCCATTTAGGGGGACCTTACAGGTCTCAGCCCTATGGCACAAGCTCAGGAAGTCACAGCCTAGCTTGTCACAGAGCCTTTGAAGTCTCTAGTTCAGTCCTTCTATTCGACTCAGAACCAAAGAGTCAGGATAAGTTCTGGAGATAGTGCTGCAAATTGTTTCGTTGAAGCTCCATGCACAAGGCTGGTATTCTCAACCCTCTTCCAGTCGCTGGAATGGTCCAAGTATGACCTCAGAGCCCAGACAAGTATTATTTGTTTCAAGTGTGCCACAATCTGCACTTCATTGCGTGTTCCCTCAATGGCTGCTGGAATAAGCTCAGCATGCCCAATGAGGCCTCCAGGCATACACACTGAGTGTACCTGGTGTTTCTTCCCATACCTCACTGCCATTTTCCTAAGGGGTACCATTATTGGTCATGCATTTGAACTGTCGACAATTGATACACTCCTACCCTTTTGTGTTTATCTCCTCTTGATACACAACAAAGCAGGTGAAGTGAGTCCCACTGGCTCAGTTTCATTGAATGACAGCATCTTGAACTTGTTTGTAAGAGGGATCGGTATAACACCCTGTGTCCGACTTGGTCCCTGTCTACCCTGTTCAGGACTCCACTCACAGTCAAGTAGATGGGTAATTATAGGGCTTGTATTTCCTGCAGGAGACAGTGTGTCCACAGGAGAGGATAGAACGTCAGGTAACTTCGTGCCTCTTGGTAACCTAACACTCCCATTCACAGCAGCTTCCAATCACTTGACAGTAGTGAGGATGATATCCAGCTGCTTACGAATAGTAACTAACTAATCTCCTGCCTGAAACAAGCCAACACATTGGCACTGTGTTATGCCTGGTCCAATATTTTACAGAATAGTAAAGGAGAAACTTTATAATAAGCTTTCTGATTGTCTTTTGAGTTTGATATGCTGCAAATAATATCAGCAGTCTTTTGGAACGTAAGTAATTCATAGCTAAAAGCGAGATATCTATTACAACAGAGAACTTGGCTTTACTACTGCTCTAAAGCGTTTTCTAGGTTATCGTTATTAAGGAAGTTAGCAGCCTTATTTTATGATACATACAGACAATAACACTATCAAAAGAGGGAACTAATATAATACAATATTTTCCTGGGCGTAAACCGAGGCTACTTTGTTCCAATATTTAGACACTATGTACCGATGCTTGAAAATACCTAAGGTAAAGTTAGCAGATTTGATAATTTTCAAGAAATTAACTAAGGCACGAAGTAATGATGTCTGAGTGAAGAGAACTTCGAATTTTCATTTTACAGTGAGTTATACAGTTTCTAAAATTGGGGCAAAGTTTCCCATATGGGCAGGTTACTTTGCTCCACTTTCAAAATCAGTTTAATTCTTATGGAAAAAAATCTATGGAGCAATGTTAGACAGAGTAAGTATTCGATTTTCTTGGATACACCATGTTCACCAAAAATACATTTTTATATAATCTAGGTACCATAACCTAATTACCACACAGTTCAGCATTGACACTCAACACCACTCAGTTCAGTAATTTGGAAAAAGCCCCTTTTATTCACTATGTTAGGTGGATCTATGCCTCCTACAACATCTTTCCCTTCATAAGAGATCATCTGATTTTGATGGCCATTTGCATGATATTTTTTGACTTAGTTACAGCACTTATTGTAGCCCCAGTCTCATTAAAGTTTTGAATAACACCTGGATACAGATGATCCTCATAATGAAAGATCACAAAAGCACCGACTTCTCTCTTGTTTAATTTGTGGTCCTTGAGAGTTCTGTAAGTTTTCCTCCTTCTTCGTACTCTACTTCCAGAAGACATCTCTTACTGTGAGACTCCCAGGATTCTTTGTCAGAAGAGTCTTGAGTATAGTGATCTTCACTTCTCTTAGAATGCCAAATTTGCTTTCTTTTACGTTTTCCTGGTTGGTCTATAGGTGTTTGTGAACCGGTTTCTGCTGCAACACCCACATTTTCCACCATTCTTCTACTGTTACTTGTTGCATAAGAAAGACTTTTTCGAAGTGAGGCTGGAATCTTTCTTCTTTTGTGGGACTTCTATCCCCAGGAATGTTGAGAGTGTCCTTTCTTTGAAGAATGAACAGAAATGAATTATTCAGATCATCTTGATGCACCTCTCTGTGTCCAATGCATTCAAGCAATAGTTCAACATTACAGGGAAATATTCTACACTTCCTAAGGCTACTTCTCACATTTGGCTGCATCACATCAAGAGCCTTTCCCATCAGAGCAGGAAACTAGTGTTTAAGAACAACACCACACTTCATTCCTTCAAGTGTTTGCTTCCACTCACATAATACATGCCACCATACAAATTTCATGGGATGAAATAAGGCAATGTCTGAAGGTTGAATGAGATGAGTTGAGTAAGGTGGAAGAGACACAAAATGAACGTCAGTTTCTCTACACCTCTGGAAAATTTGGATGTTCAAATGTGTAGAGAGATCGTCAGGAATCACAGCCTTTTTCCCTTCCACTTTCTCCAAGTTGGGCAGCAGTATGGTCTCAAACCAGTTACTGCATCAAACCATCCTGAACTACAATGATTGTACCTGCATCCCTTTGGACCTCCCTCCGAGCATGTGTTCCGCAACTGCCCAGACTCGTAGGCAACACAGGGTGGCAAAAGTCCCCCTGCTGCACTGCCACACATCATAATGGAGCAACTAGATTTAGAAAAGTTACAAATTCTTTCTGGGTACTTTGTACCTCGGCAGCAGGTAACTCTGCTTTTACCAGGATTGTCGAGAGATTTGTCTCATCTCATGTGTAATGGTGTTACATAGGACATATTTCAATGCGTTTACGCAACATGATTTCATCAATAGCTGCCCTGCTGCATATCTTTGTCAATTGAGGATGTCGTTGAAGGAAACATTTTGTCCAATCTTTCCCTGGTATATTGTTGGAAATTGCTTTCACATTATGCCACAATCTATCCAGATAAGATTTTGCTATATAGCACAGATCAGCAGAATTTAAGGGGAAGCCATAATCACTCATTTCTATATACGATGCAAACACATTCTCCTCATTTCCATTAACAGGCTTCATTCTTGGGGTATTTTGGTGTCTTTGTTTAAGTTTGTTTGAAATCGTACATCTGTGGGCTTTTAAGTGAGGTGCAGCCTTTCTGTGGGAAAATGTACCATTCCTGATACTTTCCAGGCAATGTTCCAACTGTTGGGATGAATAATCGATGCATCGACGTGATCCTGGTTTTCATTTACATTCATGAACCATATCCATGAGAAATAATATAGAAATGTCACTAAAATACATTTTGTGAAAATGGGTGCAGTTACTTTCCTCCATTTTATGAGTGGTGCAAATCATTCCCCTTCCCCCCCCCCCCTTCCCCCCCCCCCCCCAACTTTTGAAAATGCAACCTCATTTTTTTTTTTTTTTTTTCAATAAGAGAACAACAAACGCAACTGCATTAACAAGCGAAGTAGGATTTCAGTTCACCATTAAATTCTACAGCAAACGGTCGTATACTTACCCTTTCAGTAATAAAATTCTGTTCTGAAGGGCAACTTTTCAAACACAAATTTCAGTTAAATAAATAACACCTCAACTTAATGCTTCCACTGAACAACTAAGCACAAAATGACAGACCCAGAAAGTAGTGGAAGGAAGACTGATGCTATCTATGATTTCAAGTTGAAAGCTTTTGATTTTAGTTAAGGATTTCCCCTCCAGAGGGCTTTGAAACTTTTTCATTTCCCCCCAATAGGAGCAACGTGGTTCCAATTTACGGTATTCATGGTAACTGTACTTCATCAACACAGATTTATTACGAAATACGTTCTACAAAACACTTGTAAACTGCGAAAATCTATGCAAGCCTCCGAAACTTCTCAATACGTGCCTTTGTCACGTGAATACAAAAAATTAGGGAACTGTTAGTTGTGTATGGGGACTACACAATATAGCTCAACAGCCACAGGAGTTTTTATTAAAACAGCACAAACATCACGTTTACATTTGCAAGTTTTCGAAATGAATTTATGTAACACAAACGTTTTAAAATCATTAAAATTGAACAAGACTCTAACTGTAGCTTACCTTTATAGAATGGATGAAATCTCTCAACTGTAACACGATGTCTACTGTTCCTATTGTCTTTGCCATTGACAGACACCTCATGTGAAGTCTGAGTTCGAGGACACTCAAGCAGCAACACAGTATTAAGTCTCTCTCTTGTTTTCTCCAGAACAATAGATGCTGGCGGGAAAACAGTGTCTGCAAAATCTTCCATCCTAGCACCACAGTCATGTGGAACTTCTTTGAGCACACGGAGAATTATCATTGGTATTTCATTTTTCCTGTGTTTCTCAGTAGCTGTCAAAAGTATTCGTTCCCAGTCGCTACCAGTGTTACCTAAAAGAAAAAGACATTTTAAATTTTGAAAATCAAACTTACAAGATGCATAAAGAATGGGAAATATACCATTATCCTGCCAGTAACGACAACAGATTTGTATACTTTACATACACAAAAATATGCAAAAAAAAACTGGAGATTCAAATTTTGATGGAAGAAAGAGACTTGAAAAGTTGATTTGCTTAACATGCTTAGTTCTCATTTCTTCTGCACAAATTAAATTACCACAAGACAACACACATGTCTTGACAATTAAATGACAAATGTAAATAAATATTATTCTGAATTGGGGCTCCTTAATGTTAACTGACAGACCACAATGGTATATAACTAGCAATTAATGATCTAACTACTACACCTACATTCATGCCACATTTTCAGAAACTACGATCAATGTTTTTGATCTGTCATGATAATGTGAAAAGTGGTAGAATTGATAAAGCAGTGTACAATAACCTCAAGAGACACTACAGGTCACAAATTAGCCAAATGCAGAGAAAATAATTTCAATGAGAGCTCAATAATAAACTTAATTCTGCATGGAGGGTCATTAAAGCAGACAGACCTAGAGTAAAAGTTGCATATGATGTCATTCCAGATTTTTTATTTTTTAATCAATGCTCCAAACACTAATTCTTCACATACTTATAACCAGAGTTTCAAAATTACAGTCTGCTTATACAAATTAGTTTTTATAAAATTTTGCTGATGCTATGCTAACTTGTTACCTGCAAACAACATGTTCGTTAGTGGTATTTTTCTGGACTATCTTACAAAGAATATAGTAGTACTTCTGTTTCAAAAAGGATGACAAATCCTGATCTAATAATTATCGTGCATTTTCTCTGCTACATATTTTCTCAAAAATAATTGAATACAAAGCAAATTCTCATACACCAGCTACACGTGCCACAACTGGTCAAAACGTTTCTATTGTGATACCCTCTTTGGAATCCAAATTCTCTGCTGAAGCCACACAAGAGGGCTTGGGCAAGCAATCTGAATCTCTAAACCACAGAATATTGCTGGAGAAACATTTATGTTAAGGCATTAAGCACCTGGAACAATAGACGGGACTGCGGGGTGCGGCGACTAGAGCTCACTGAGCATTCCTCAAGCTTATAGTTCTCAAGCAATTCTCGAAAAGCTCACGAGGAACAGCACGGCGGCGCCTGTCGCTGCGCCCTAGTTGACTACAACAGCATGGGTCGGGGTTATTGGAACTGAAGGCCGACACTAAACAAACACACTCACGGTCACTGTGCTCGTAACTAGTATGTCTCCGGTTTCAATCGAATAAAGTTATGATTCAAAACAATGTGGATATACGTAAACGAAAGTCATGGAGCTGACAATAGCGACAGCACTTGTTGAAGTATTTGTTTTCAAAGTCTTCGAAACATTTCAAAAAATACAACGGGCGTGATCAGACACTTACTCTTCTAATAATGCGGCTCAGGCAAAATACCCAGGTACAGGCCTATAGGTATGTATGTTGTACATCAAAATCGCCAGGGACGGAAACACTGATGACAACATACCCCAAAATCAAAAATAGCAAAGTTGCACGGTATGTAATTTTATTGGATTACTTTTCCAGCAAAATCTCCTTGCAGGAACCACTGATCCAAAACATACATTTCTCGTCACAGAGGGAAGTAAACGGCAACAAGAACTAGTTGCCGCTCAAGTCGCCATGACAATTTTAAACAGCTCTGTTGTAGAGGACACTGGTTTTCGAGATTTTGTCGCGCTGTCGGAAACAAAATACTCGATTATAAATTTAAAAAATGTGCCACATGAGTGATGAAAATTACTATAAAGAGAAAGAGACTGTAAACATGAAGGACTCTACCAGTTTATTTAATGACCGACACTTGGACCTTGCTGAATTGTGGCATATATGTATCGACGTAACTGGTCATTTTATGTACAGTAATTTGTGCCTAAAAACTTTAGCTCTCGAGACAGTTTCTTTCCAGTAAAGCATACAGCGCCAAATGTTAATAAGGCATTAGATGACAGGGCTTCATAATGGAACATTGAAAAGAAAGCTGTAAGCATCAGAACTGGTAATGCGAGTTACATAACGCCCGCAGTACAGCTTACTCGTACTTGCAGCGTAGGTATGCAACACGATCGATTTAGTTGAGAGGAGTTCTTTGAACAGCAAAAACAACAACAACAACAACAACAACAGTGATCCCTGCATCAAGTGGGAAAAAAGGCCAGAAAATTAGTCAGTTATTTTAAAACAAATTCCTACCCTAATGGAAAAAACCTCTACATAAATTAATTCACCAAAAAGATACTTGTAGGGAAGTCAGTTCTGGGGTTCTGTGCAGCTGTTGTGACAGATGGTTACATTGGGGTGAATGTGGTGGCATGGGAATCAGGAAAGTAAATGGGTCTCTTCCAAGGTATTGAAGAGTATGTTCAAGGGATAGGAAAATAGCAGAACAGGAAGGGAAGATTTGTACTTTGTAGCATTGGCACGCGACACAGTAGCATGCCCATTGCTGGCAGCCCTTGTTGACATTTCTCCACACAAAGCGCTCTGCTATGAGGTGGGTGGAGGTACGAACACTGGGGAAGGCTAAATTACGCAATGCGTTGAAGACAGCTCGACAGAGTGTGGTTGGGATGACGGGGCATAATGTGCGCGTACTGTCGTCACACCAGAAATGCCAGGGAAGGTGGCGCAGATGAAGTGTAGTGAAGAGGTAGAGTCTGAAATCAGGTTTTCTGTGTCCTCGTCAGTGGGTTGGAGGTTAGGCAGTTCAGAGAGGTCTAACAGGGAATGGACGGCGTCGACTCGTTAAAGGAAATCAGCAACCATATTGTCAGCACCCTTTATGTGTCTGACATCGGTGGTGAACTGAGATATGAAGTCCATGTATCCGAAGTGGCGAGGACACGGGTCAGCTGGCGGGTTTGTAATGGCTGTAGACAGGGGTTTGTGGTCCGTTAAAACATAGAAAGGACGTCCCCCAACGTCAGTCTTAAAATGCCTGATCTCTTCGTAGACCACGACCAACTCCCTGTCAAACGCGGAATATTTCCATTGTGCATTGATAAGCTTCCACGGGAAGAACTGCAGAGGCGAAGTTTGGCCGTCGATTGTCTGGCTAAGGACAGCACTGATAGTAGAATCGCTCATGTCTGTGTTGATGAAAAGCTGCGCATTGAGATGAGGAAGCGTAATGGTGCAGGCCTCGGCAAGAAGATTTTTGAGGGCAGTGAAAGAGGCAGTCATAGGAGAGGTCCATGGAACAGGCCGAGATCCAGAAGTGTTGGTGCCTGCCAAGGTGTCTGTCAGTGGAGCCTGAATCTCCGCAGCCTGAGGTAGATGTCGACGATAATAATTAATCATCCCCAGAAAGTGCTGGAGCTCTTTGAATGACGAAGGTCTGTGTAGGTTTAGTATTGTTTGTACTTTCTCAGGGGCGGTGAAATGCCATCAGCAGAGACCCAAAAACCAAGAAAAGTGACAACAAGTTGATGTAGCTGTAATTTGTCCTGGTTGGTCTCGATGCCTGCTGCCGCGAGGGTGTTCATAACAGTTTGCACATGTCGAATGTTGTCCTTGATGGAGAAGCTGAACAGAAGAATGTCATCAAGATATGGAAAGCAGAATTTTAGGTCGAATAGCACTTCGTTGATGAAGTGTTGCCAGGTCTGGGTTGCATTTTTCAGAATGAAGGGCATAAATTGAAATAACCCGATCGGGATGGTGATTGCTGTCTTCTCGATGTCTTCAGGTGCCATGGGGATCTGGTGGTAGGCCCATTTGCAATCAATGATAGAGAACGTGGTCACACCTGCAAGGGAACTGGTATAGTTGGCATTGTTGGGTATGGGGTAAGTGTCCATAATTGTTTGTGCGTTTAGTTGACGGTAGTCTCCACACATGCGCCAAGACCCGTCTTTCTTGGGTGTCAGAGGTATTGGCGTTGACTAGCTACTGGCAGAGGGTTCAATGACACCAGAGCTTAGTAGTTCAGAAATTTGATTTTTAATGTCGGAGAGGCGCTCGGGACAAAGTCGATATGGTTTACTGGAGATCGAGGGACCTGATGAGAGGCGAAGCTTGTGAACCGTGCCATTGGTGACGACAGAAATGTTGCCGGCGGCACGGGAGGCGGTTTGTTTACAGTGTGTGGCGGGCAGGGCAGGCAAGGCGTGGTTGTGGTGTTCGGAGCCACTCAGCGGATCTATCAGGAGCCAAGGCAGCAAAGTGTCCCAGCCCAAAGCAGTGGCATTGTGGTCGGGTGAGCTCGGTAGAGCTCGAGGGCGCGGCTTGTGGCAGCACGGTCATGGGCGAAACGCTTGGCGCAAATGCACTGTCTGTGTTGTCAGTGGCAGTCACACGGCGGCACACAGGAGCCGAGGTTGCATAGTTTGAGGCGCTGTCTGCGAGGGGCGGGGTAGGAGCCATCCGTTCAGGAACACGTGACGCTCGTCGCACTTGCGCACTTGTGTCGCGTTGAGTGTCAAACGCTGCCATGTTAGGAGGGTGCGGCCATGCGGAACTGTCAGTACATGTTATGGCAGTCTTGATAGCACAGTTGCAAGGGGTAGCGGAATAAATACATGGAGGCTCGATTGCTGGGACTGCAAACAGATTCGGCGCACTTACTGACCTTGCTTTGTCCTTGCTGTAGTGTCTGTAATTCCTTTGCTGCATCGGAGAGCTGGAGCTGTGTTTTGTGGAGCCGGAGGGAGGGCTTGAAGTTTTCCTTGTGTAGGCAAGCGACGTGTTCAAGCTCGACAAGGCACTTGTGCATAGTTTCTTGTAACCTCGTCGACACAGACAAGCATGTATGGATGATATGAGCCTGGACCGATGTGTCACGGGGGTGTTTGCTCGACGGAGCACAGGGGAAGTGAGTCTTGGACGGATGATGAAACATAGTGTTTTGCACTAGGTCCGGTGAAAGTTTGTGGTGTCGCAAGAAGTCAATGCCTAGTAAGGATCATCAATTTCGCACACTAAAAAAGTCCACTCGAATTCGCAGTTTGCAGAGAGTGAGACGACGTAGGAAGTTGAACCCGAGCATTGTAGTTTAGTTAAATTCATGGCTTGCAGTGAAGTATGATGAGGGCGGATGTTCGACAATGCTAAGGATGGAGGCAGCAGCGAAACATCAGTGCCTGTGTCCACTAGGAAAGGTATCCCACCGAAATGTCTTTAATGTAAAGTCGTCCACAATTATCCGGGTGTTCCCGGACAGAATGGAGCACTGGGGGGTGCCTGTCATATTGTGTGCAGGAGGTGGCACCCGGACCTACCTGTGCTTGGCGTTTGGGAAGTAGCAGAGTGGTCTGCAGTTCTGCACCGCCTCACCAAACTGTGTGTGGAAGTAACAGTACGGGTAGTGCGGTTGCATTTACTGCAGAATGTTCGCTGCCAGTGGTGGTGGCCGAGGTTCGGTGGCCGCAGCAGGTTTGGTTGCAGGAGAGGGTGGAGCCGGTGACATCCCAGTTGCTTGTTTACAGCTTCCCGGAGCAAGCAGAATGGTCGGCACAGTATGGCCCCGGCTGCGTCCGGCCACAGGACGATGAGCCTGAACCTGAGACTTGTCAGGTACGCAGTGGCTGTCGAAATGCAGCAGTGATGCATCATGTAGCTTGTCAGTAATTGTCATTCTTTGCGCAACAGGTTCGGGAGACATTTGTGCCAGAGCAAAGTGGATGTGAGGAGATAGTTAATCTGACCAGATGGCAAGGAGAGCTGTGTTGGAGAGTAGATCGGCGCTGACCAGGGCACGTAGCCGTCTCCAGAGCTGGGAAGGTTTGTCGTTGACTAGTTTCTTGACGTGGAGCACTTGCCATATTGCTGCCTCAGTTGAGTGTGCAAGCCGACGTAGAACTGTCTTTTTGGCTAGAGCGTACCGGGTAGATGAGTCCGGGGTGGCGACCAGGTCAGTAATCAATTCCTCCTGGTCGTGCAGATGGGTGATGAGACACAGAAACCTGGTTGACTCGTCGAGTTTGTAATGCTCAAACACTTCGTCCACAATTTTGAACCAGGTTGTAGCTCTGTCGGGATTAAACGGTGGCAGCATCGGTAAGCATTGTAGAATGTTTGGAAGAACAGGTTGAGTTGAGTTTGTCAGGGCACTGCCTGAATCGAGCTGTTGTTGCAGTAGTATTCCAGGAGAGTGTGCCTCCAGGGGATGTGGCAACGATGGCTGTTCAGGTGGCAGTGTGAAGGTGACATGTTGTGGTTGAGCGCGATCTGTCGAGGCGCAGAAGCCCGCCGCAGGTGAGACACTGTAATGTGTTGATTGCGCTTGCGGGAGTTCAACATATTGCAGGTGTGTTTGGATTGACGCGTCATGGAACACCGCCGCGGATGAGGCACCGAGATGTGCCGAGAACGGTAGTGGAAGCTCAACTGGAGCCGGCGTGGGGGCGACAGGTGAGAAAAAGTTCAAAGTTTGAGAACGCGTGTTAGTCCACAGAAAGCTCGACATATGAACAGAGCTGGGGCCACCTGTGTTGCAGGGAGGCTGCGGAGGTGCGGGCTGTCCAGAAGCACAGTGTGTGAAATGATGTCAAACGTGGGACGGAATGTGTGAATGTTCACTGTTCATGGTCACACTGCTCAAAACGGTGTGCGGATAAGGTGAATCTCGTGGCACAAAACACTGAGGCGTAGCAGTGGGACAGAGGAGGAGGTCAGGCACAAATAACAAGTTATTGTTCCTGTTGCAGGCTGAGGTATCGAAGTAGGAAGGCATGTGCTGATGCTGAACCGAGGCAGGTGTGGACATGGTCGGATTCTGAGGAGGTTGACCTGTGAACGAAGTAGCTCTGGCCACGTGGCAGGTATCTGCATGATACTGCACGGATTTCGGCATGGCAAATCGTTGTCCTGGTGGTAGTAGGTTGTCTGATGAAGCATTTGGAGAATTTGGCAATGATCCCGCACTGCACGGCGATCTGTAAGAGGTAACTGCACAGTCGATGAGGGAGGCACATGCGGCAGGAACAAAGGGGTTTGATAGCCGGAGTCATGCACACTCTTAACCTCATGTATTGTTGCAGGCTTGAAAACGTCCGGTGAAATCGGCGGAATCATTGAGTGACAGGCATCGTGTTGCAGTCCTGGCAGGTGTACATCGCCCGCAACACAATGCATGTCAATCACAAAATCTGGCGTTGGGCACTGGGCCGAAGTCATTGTTCGAATGCTGTGTCGATGTAATACACGCGAAAATAACAGACGCGGAGGTCGCAGACACAGTAAAACGGCGAAAACAGAAGATTTTACAACTCGGGGTCACCAGTGAGGAGGGTGTTCGGGTTGGTTGCACCAAAAGGCACACCCATCAAGCAGTAGTTCATTTATTAACCTTAACACATACAGGGATCACAAAGGTGGATGTGAGTCCATCTAAACTATGGAATTATTCTATGGGGTAATTCTCCAGGCCCCGGGAAAATTTTTATTTGGCAGAAACAAAGAGTGGTCGTAAAATGTGGACTATCCAGCAATGAAAGTAAGTTATTTGGTTGGATGAGTCTTCTTTTTATTCTGTTTCCAACTTCTGGCTGAGTTTACTCCCAAGAGTGAAACAGGGTGGGGGTTCAGTGACCATTTGGGTAACCATATTGTGCTATTATATGGGCTCAATGGGCACTCTACAAGGTCGCATTACTGCCAAGGATTATGTGACCATTTTAGGTGATCATGTCCTTCCCTGTTTGTTCCCTAAGCATGGCGTTGTGTTTGAAGAAGATGTGGCCCCTGGTTGCATACCTTGTATTATCCATGAGGGGTTTTGTGAGCACACAGAGGAATTGTCTCATTACCTCATGCCACCACAGTGACAGATCTCAATATTTTTGAGCCTTTGTGGTCTACTTTGAGAGAAAGGTGCATGATCACTATCTACCTTCATCATCATTACCCAAACTTGCCATTATTTTGCAGGAAGAGTGGTATGAGATTCCCTTGAAAACATACAATATTCCTGTATTTATTTAGTCTGTAATGACTGGAAACTGTTCTGAATGCCAGTGGTTTTCCTCAACTGTATCAAGCATGGTAATGTGTTGTGTTTTTGGTGTTTTCATATTTTTGTCCACTCCCTGTATCTTACCCACATCATAAATTATGATAACCTACGTGTACACCTCCAGCCATAATTTGCAAACACTTTTGAAGTGCATGGCAGCACAAAGGACCTACTTCTTATTGTACCACATTTTACATTTTTTTTTGTTTCATTTCCATATTTACTACCTAATACAAAGTTGCCGATATTTATTAGTGGACACTGATATAGCATGCTTCCCTCATTCGCCATGACAGATTGAACTGTTCTGGGATTGCTGGGGATATTTTCAATGAGGTGTCTGAACATCTGTGGAAGAGTAGCAGGCCATTCTTCCTCCAGAGTTGAAACCAGAGAAGGTAGTGATGTTGGATGCTGGGGTGTGGACAGAAGTAGATGTTCTACCTCAGCCCAAAGGTGTTCCACTATGTTCATGTCAGGACACTGGGCAGGCTAGTCCATTTCAGGAATATTGACATCCACAAACCTTTACTTCACAGAGCCTACTTTACGACAGGGTGCACTGTCGTGCAGATACAATCAATCTTTTTTCCAGACTGTTCCTCTACAGTATGCACTACACAATGCTAACCATGAAAACATCCCCATACCACAGAACAACCTCCTCCACACTTCACTGTTGGCACTACAGATGATGGCAGATAATGTCCTGCAAGCATTCACCATACCCTGCACCTTTCCATCAGATTGCACAGAGTGTGATTCACCACACGACATCACCCGTTTTGTTGTTTCTCTTTACACCACATGATATGTCACTTAGCATTGTCTACAAGTTTATGAGATACTGCTCAACCATCATACTCCATCCTTTTTAATTCTCTACAGTCTTTTACGTGGACTGCTCATTGCACTTTAACTCATGACTGATTCATTCTGCTGATTTCATGCAATTTTTTAAACCATCCTTCACAATGCTCAATGGTCCCTGTGCATCAGTACGTAAGGTTTGCCTGACTTTGGTTAGGCTGCTGCTGTACCTTCATATTTCCACTTCACCAAAAGTCAAACAAGGGCAACTATAGAAGGGTTGAAATATAGCTGGTGGATTTGTTACTTAGGTGGCATCCAATGACTAGCCCATGTTCGAAACCAAGGAGCTCTCCTGACCAACCCCTTCTGCTGTTACACTTCTATTCTAGCACCACAATGCTCCCCGCCACTTTTTGTACTGGCAGGTTAACCTCTCATGGCATGTAGCGGTCAATTACATAGGGGTGTCTGAATACTTTTGATCATAGTAGTATGAGGGAACAATGACTGGCTGTGTGTGTGACAATCAGTATAATCTTACCTTGTGGTCCCTATGGGAGTAATATGTAGGAAAAAAACAGCATAGTCCTAGATTCCTCACTTAACAGTGGTTCTTCAAATTCTGTAAGTAAGCATGTTATCTTCAAGTGTCTGCAGGTTTAGGTTTTTCTCTCCCATGGGTCACACAAGCCTGCAGTCAGTCATGCTGTTCTTCATACACATACAAAACCCCATATTAGATCTATTTGCTGCAGGTCCCACACATCTGAGGAGTATTCTACGATGGATCATGTGAATACCTTATATGCAATTTACTTTGGAGACGGACTGCACTTTCCCTAAATCCTACCAATAAATAGTAGTCTACCATCCACTTTGTCTACAGCTGAGCCTATATAATCATCCCATTTCATAAGCCCACATTCATGTATTCATATGAATTGACAGATTTCTTTTGTGACTCATTGATATGGTAGTCATATGATATCATGTTTTTGCATTTTGTCAAGTGCACAGTTTTAGATTTCTGTACATTTAAAGCAAGTTGCCAATCTTTGCACTACTTTTAAATCTTATCAAGACTTGCCTGAATATTTATGCAATTTTTTTGGTAGTACTTCAGAGTAGATAGCTGCATCATATGCAGGTTATTATTAATACTGTCTGCCAGATCATTAATACACAACAAGAGCACCAAGCGTCCCAACACATTTCCCTAAAGAATGCCTGAAGTTCCTTTTACAATTAATGGCTTTTATTTTATCTAGTCTATTTAGACAAATATAGTAAACACCACTGTACGAATGACACTGGCCCTAAATAAAAACCAATAATCATCTCAAACAAGCATATAGTGACTTCATTTATCACCTCTATTGGCAGTACTTAACAGTGGCACTGTAACTCATCTCTCAAAGAATCAGCACAATGTCAGGAGAGAGGGGGGGGGGGGGGGGGGGGGGATAAATCTTGTGTGAAACCCAACTTTATTCATATACAGTATTAGTTCCAAATGAAATTTTTTGAATCAATGAAAGAAAATGCTCAGTCAACTACATGTATTGGCAATACAATTTTAACAAATTATGTTTTTGAAGATGTACATAAATTATGTTTAGATTTAGGAGTTTCTGATCATCCAACATTACTCACTCAGCTCAGATCAAGCAAGGAGTTCTGCGTAAAAATGTCTACATGAAAAGGAACTTTAATCAGGAAAATATGATTTCATTTCATGACAAGGTGAGTGAGACAGAATTGCACTTTGACTGAAATATTTCAAGCAGTGGAAGTTTTAAAGCATTCTTAGGTAGGTTTTTAAATGTTTTCAATGAAAAATTTCCACCTAAAACTTGTTTTACTAAAGTGAAAAAAAATTGAAATGGATCACTAAAGGTATAAAAATCTGTAGTGCTATGAAAAGCCAGAAATATAAAGAACTAAGATTTAATAAAACCCCTGACTTTGTTGAATATGTTAGACAATATAAAATTACATTTAAGAAAGTTGTCAAGGCAGCAAAGCAAATGGCAAATAATAGTTTAATTTTAAAAGATCTGAATAAATCAGTGTTAAAGCCTGCAGTCATGAAATTTGTAAAATCAAGCTTGAAGATGAAGTTATTGTAAATCCAGCTCAAATGTCAGAATGCTTCAGTGAATTCTTCATTAATGTAGGGAAATCAGATGTCAATGTTGCAGTCTGTAACAGCAAAGTATGTATCTTCAGACTAGATCAAATGTCTGAATGCCTCCTGAAATTTTAAACAGTGTCGGCAACAGAAGTAAAAAGTGTAACATTAACAATGAAAAATGAAAACTCTGCACATTGGGACAGTGCATAAAATATTAGGACACCCACTGTCTACAATAATAAACTAATCTCTTGAACATAGATGTTTCCCAGAGATGCTAAAGCATGCAGAAGTAAAACCGCTGTTCAAAAAAAGGGTCGAGAGAGGATATGCGAAATTATCATCCCATACTACTTCTTCCAGCCATGTCAAAAGTATTAAAAAGGTCAGCTGCCATCCAAACTCAAAACTTCATTGAAAAATCAATTTGGCTTCCAGCATGGAAAAAGCACTATAGAAGCAATTAACAAGTTTGTTGACAAGATTAGCACATCATCATTAGGCTATAAAATTAAAGCTGCAGGGATCTTTTGTGACCTCTGGCTTACTTCATACATGTGCAGTAGGAAAGAAAGGGTGGTTGTCTACAAATGCAGGAAATTATTCTTCCAAATGAAAGACTTTAACACAAGGTATCCCTCGAAGTTCTGTCATAGTACCTACTTTGTTTGTACTATACATTAGTGATCTGTCAATCAATACAAATACCCCATCAGTTGTATTTGTAGGTGACACACCTGTATTAATTGAGGAGTATGAGCCACAAACTATCCCTGTCTGCATCATCAGTACAATAGGTCATTTAGAAACATAGTTGCATCTCAATGGATTAACACTGAACATCCCAAAAACACATATGATCTATATCAGAACAAACCAGACATCATCACAGGAAATTGAAATAAACCATAAAAACCAAAATCTAGAAGAAGTGGATTCTGTGAAATTTTTAGGATTAAATTTATATGAGAATTTAAATTGGAACAAATGTGTAGAATATCTAATAAACAAACTATATAGCTTTGCATCTGCAGTGACTGACATGGACACAAGGAAAATCGCATACCACAGCTCCTTTCAGTCACTTATAAGGCACAATATTGTTGTTTGGGGAAATTCAAGTAACTTAATGCACATACTAAAATTACAGAAATTGAGGGAATCCAAAGAAGTCATGTCACTATTTTCCATACCAATTTAGAATTATGTGAGGAGAACTGCTTTGATCACACTTACAACACAAGAAACAAAGAAAATTTTATGCTCCCTGCTCATTGTTTAAACTCATATGCTCAGATTACCCAGTATGTGGGAATGAAAATTTACAATAAATCAAAAGCCAAGAACATTTTGAGCATCAACCTAGATTCACTGAAAGGAAAGCTACATGATACTCTGCTTCAGTGATGATACTTCTCAACTGAAGATTTCATGAATGATGAACTGAATATCTGAGGAGAATGTAGTGTATAAATTGTCTTGTTATGTGAATATGTAAAGATATCTTTTCACAAAAAAGTAGCATTGATATTTAAATACAACTCCACATTATTAACTATAGCTTTATATCAGTAAAATTGTATTAACCATATTCTGATGTGTCTCCTATAGTCTAATCAAATGATTACATATGTATGTTATGAGACAAGTAAGTCACAGTTCACAATATCATGCAAATAGTAGATGCAGGTGAAAAAGTAAATCCCAAATTTCTTTATTTCCAAAAGGTATTTAACTCTGTACCACAGCATCATCTGATAAGAAAGGTATGATCATTCAATGTATCTTTTGAGACATGCAACTGGCTCAAAGAATATTTCACTAATAGAACCCAGTACATTATAATGGATGGCATATATTCCACAGAAGTGAAAGAAACATCAGGTGCACTCCATGAAAGCATAACAAGACCACTAATGTTATCAATATCAGTAAATGAATCACCATATATGGCTAGTGGAGATATTAGATCGTTTTTATTGGACAATAATAGGGTAATGCCAGTTGGCTTAGACAGAATCACCACTAGGTGTAATAAATGGCAGCTCTCTTTAAATGTGGATAAATGCAAGATAATGACCATGAGAATGAGAAAGAACAAAATACCATAAAATTACAAGATTAAGAGTCAACTTCTGGAGCCATCCAAACAGGATATATTTATTGTAAAGCTAAATCATACAAATCAGTAGTAGGGAAGACATCTGGAAACCTTAGGTTTGTTGGAAGGATTCTGGGAAAATCCAGTGCATCTTTCCAGGAAACTTCATAAGAGATGCTAATGTGATAAATTTTATAGTACTGTTCCTGTGACTGTACTCCTCATAAAGCAGGCATGACAGAAGGTATCTGTCAAATTAGATGACACACTGCTAGGATTGTAACACATTATAGCCCACATAAATGAGTAGCAAAGATGCTTAGGGAATTTAAACTGGAATCTTTAGAAGAAATGTGGCTTTTTTATTGCTAAATCATTCTGGACAAATTCCCTCCCGGTGTGCATGGAAGACTGCAAAATTTCTGCTGCTACCATTATATGTCCTGCATAGGCATGAGAATAAGGAAGATTATGGCACAGATAGCCATAAAGACAATAATTTTTCTCTTGTTCTATACACAAATGGAATAGGACAAATAATCAGCACTTCTGACAAGAGATATTCTTCACCATGCACTGTATATTATCTTTCAGAGTATATATGTACATGGAGATGTAGAATACAGATTTTGAAATATCAATTACTTATGAGCATTCTTCAGTGGATAATGTCCACAGAGATCCTCATTTGCACAACAAAAAATAATAAAAATTTAAGTTTACACTGTGTGTGTGTGTGTGTGTGTTTGTTTTCATGTGGCAAGCAACTACAAGTGTTTGATGACTCTGATGTTCATTGTAATGTAATCAAGTCAATGATAAATAAGCAATTCTATGATTGCAGTCAGCAAATTGAGTTCTATTGATTCTGCTAAATAAGTAGCAGCAATTGTCTCTGTACTTCTTCACTGTGTAAAGTCTTGGAGGGAAACAGATATAAATGAATGTAAACCTGTTTAGTAAGGCTGTATTATTTACTTTGTTTGTTCAAACTGTGCCGTCATAATATGTGAAATGTTGCAGAATACAAATGTTTCAAAGTTCAGAAACTTTACTGAATTTAGAATTTCAAGAATTACACAAGTTTCACAATACTTTCATCAGTTAATTTTCTGTGGACATTGTCATTCCTCTACAGAAGACAACAAAGCCAACATCAAGATAATCAGCTAAGTAAAACTTCTTATTTTCATATGTGGATATGCCCTTTGATGCAACTCACTTCAAAATAATGACTAACATACAGGTGTAGGAGAAGTAATGAATATTCAGTATCGAAAAGGCACATTATAACATGCATGGAAATACACATTCATAAGGTTTACTAACCTGAACTGTAACTTTAAAAAACACTGCATAATGCAAGCACAGACATATACAAAATTGTATTGCCATCGTGTCTGCTATGATAAAGTTCTACATATTTACTAACAACAGTGTCATCTCCTAGCAGATACAATCAATGCTGTGCATACATTATGTGCAGCAAACTACTGAAAAACAGTATTTAAAAAGAAGTGCATTTTTATAACTGCTGCAGGAAACACATTATAGTGTAAGTAAAATTTCTATTCACTTTGAATTATCAGTGGTAAGTAAATTCAACAGTAGAACAGTTATCAACCAGAAGATTGGTTTGAATACTGTACCACAAACCTTTACTAGATAAGGTCCTACAGCAAAAGTGTAGAACAGGGCCAGTGGCATACTTACATATTTCATGCAGGAATGTTGTCAGTGCTTGGCATGAAGTATGATGGAACAAAAGAAGGTGTGTCACCTGTTTGCGTTACGCAGCCAATGAGAGAGTAGCAGGCAGATGGCATGTTTCAAAGTAATACATTCGGAACAAAGGGTGAAAAATAGCTGTAAATGAGGATTATAAATTTCATTGCTCCTCGTTTGAGTCACAGCTATTTAAACTGTGCTAGCATCTGCAAAACCAGGACAATGTCGCAACCCCTGATATTCGAAAAAGCAGTGTAATACTCATATTTCTGCTCTGTATTGCTATGCAAGTGATCTGTGTGAGCACTCTGAGTAAGTGGATCAGTGTTTTTTAATTAAATCATGGGAGGAGGTAGGTGGGTCAATGTTCTTAACTAAATCATGGGAATAGGTAGGTGGGTCAATTTTTTAACATTAAATCATGGGAGAAGGTTGATGGATCAATGTTTATTAATATATCAAATGAATAGTCATTGATCCCCCTGCCTTCTTCCATGATTTAATAAAAAAACATTGATCCACTTACTCAGTGTGCTTGTGCAGATCCATTGCATAGTCATTTCACCACCACATTGTACACATTTTTGTGTCTCTGCAATTAATCCATGAGACATGCACCGATGTCAGTCCACTTTACAGCACTTGCTGTCATAATCACAAAATATGTCTCTTGAAACTCACTGATACACTAAAGAACAGCCAACAAAACAAAGGTTTCAATTTTGGCACTAGAAATACGTTGCCTCTCTCCTCGCCTCTCACTGGTTATGAGAGAGAATCATTTCATCTGCTATGTAAAACTGACATGTTGCCAACCTATGTGCTGTAGGTAAGCACTGCCTTGACTGCCGATGACCCTGATCTAGACTTTAGCCAAGTCCTATTACTGTTGGTATGCTCTTTCCTTCAAACAGTTTGAAAACCCATGCACTTATAAGATGACCTATATTTTAATGTTGAGTCCAAATCAGGTTGCTTCTAGACATCTTTCATTACAAAAAGCATTGTAATATATTAAATTAACAATAGTGAGAGATGATGTTCTAGAACAGAGACAGGATCAAACATTGATTCTTTGGATTTCTTTTCAGACACTTATGTGATGTGGCTCCAAACTTCAAAAGCCACATAACATAACTGTTCCAAGTTGAAGCATAAATTTGTATCCATTATAACTGTACCAAAATGTGTGTGAAGTTTGTGATCCAGCTCTTGCAATAACGTTATTTACAACATAGGTAAACTTTTTGCTTAGTGTTAATGTAGCAATGTTAACCATTTGAACAGACTTGCAAGTAGACACCTCCATCTCAGTATACATATGCTTTAATGACGTTATCACTATTCTCATCTAGATATAAAGAACTGGAATGCAGAACTTCACACCATTCTGAAATACTGAGTTCAACCAGCTGGTCTTGAAATCATACTAGTGATGATTCAATGAAGTGTGCAAAAGCAGAGCAAAGTCTCTTTTTCTGAAAATATGGGTACTATAAAGCAACACAGATCAAAAGTTGACCATCTTCCAAAAAGTTCTCATACTTGTTGAAATCTAAAGATCTAAAATGAAGTTACTGAATTGTTCAACACCTAAAAGTTGTGTTTGGCTCCAATTAACAACAATTCTCAGTAATGCCTTATGAATCGAATCAAAAAGAAAAGAAAGAAAGAAAGATTGTGTGAGAGTGATATTAAAAGATAAACTATTAATTCAGTTCAGTGCCTAACTTAGTAACTCTATGAATTATAGTTAAAGTGTGAGATACTACACTTGCACAAAAAGCAAGCTCCAAGTGGAGATAATTTGCTACTGTCTTACCCAGACTGTGGAAATTTAAATGACTGTGGTATGGGCTTGTGGATCGTAGTATTTCATTTGTGTCATTATGGACGGCTATGGAATTGGGGGTAAAAAATGAAAGAGGAAGCCGCCTGGTAGAATTTTGCACAGAGCATAACTTAATCGTAGCTAACACTTGTTTCAAGAATCATGAAAAAAGGTTGTACACATGGTAGAAGCCTGGAGATACTAAACGGTATCAGATAGATTATATAATGTTAACACAGAGATTCAGGAACCAAGTTTTAAATTGTAAGAGATTTCCAGTGGCAGATGTGGACTCTGACCACAATCTATTGGTTATGAACTGTAAATTAAAAGTGAAGAAACTGCAATAAGGTGGGAATTTAAGGAGATGGGACCTGGATAAACTGAAAGAACCAGAGGTTGTACAGAGTTTCACGGAGAGCATACGGGAACAATTGACAGGAATGGGGGAAAGAAATACAGTAGAAGAAGAATGGGTAGCTCTGAGGGATGAAGTAGTGAAGGCAGCAGAGGATCAAGTAGGTAAAAAGATGAGGGCTAGTAGAAATCCTTGGGTAACAGAAGAGATATTGAATTTAATTGATGAAAGGAGAAAATATAAAAATGCAGTAAATGAAGCAGGCAAAAAGGAATACAAACGTCCCAAAAATAAGATCGACAGGAAGTGCAAAATGGCTAAGCAGGGATGGCTAGAGGACAAATGTAAGGATGTAGAGGCTTATCTCACTATGGGCAAGATAGATACTGCCTACAGGAAAATTAAAGAGACTTTTGGAGGAAAGAGAACCACTTGTATGAATATCAAGAGCTCAGATGGAAACCCAGTTCTAAGCAAAGAAGGGAAAGCAGAAAGGTGGAAGGAGTATATAGAGGATCTATACAAGGGCGATGTACTTGAGGACAATATTATGGAAATGGAAGAGGATGTAGATGAAGATGAAATGGGAGATACGATACTGCATGAAGAGGTTGACAGGGCACTGAAAGACCTAAGTCGAAACAAGGCCCCAGGAGTAGACAACATTCCATTAAAACTACTGACGGCCTTGAGAGAGCCACTTGTGACAAAACTCTACCACCTAGTGAGCAAGATGTATGAGACAGGCAAAATACCCTCAGACTTCAAGAAGAATATAATAATTCCAATCCCAAAGAAAGCATGTGTTGACAGTTGTGAAAATTACTGAACTATCAGTTTAATAAGTCACAGCTGCAAAATACTAATGCCAGTTCTTTACAGACGAAAGGAAAAACCGGTAGAAGCCGACCTCGGGCAAGATCAGTTTGGATTCCGCAGAAATGTTGGAACATGTGAGGCGATACTGACCTTACGACTTATCTTAGAAGAAAGATTAAGGAAAGGCAAACCTACGTTTCTAGCATTTGTAGACTTAGAGAAAGCTTTTGACAATGTTGACTGGAATACTCTCTTTCAAATTCCAAAGGTGGCAGGGGTAAAATACAGGGAGCGAAAGGCTATTTACAATTTGTACAGAAACCAGATGGCAGTTAAGAGTCAAAGGGCATGAAAGGGAAGCAGTGGTTGGGAAGGGAGTGAGACAGGGTTGTAGCCTCTCACCGATATTATTCAATCTGTATATTGAGCAAGCAGTAAAGGAAACGAAGAAAAATTTGGAGTAGGTATTAAAATTCATGGAGAAGAAATAAAAACTTTGAGGTTCACCAATGACATTGTAATTCTGTCAGAGACAGCAAAGGACTTGGAAGAGCAGTTGAATGGAATAGACAGTGTCTTGAAAGGAGGATATAAGATGAACATCAACAAAAGCAAAATGAGGATAATGGAATGTAGTCAAATTAAATCGGGTGATGCTGCAGGAATTACATTAGGAAATGAGACACTTAAAGTAGTAAAAGAGTTTTGCTATTTGGGGAGCAAAATAACTGACGATGGTCAAAGCAGAGAGAATATAAAATGTAGACTGGCAATGGCAAGGAAAGTGTTTCTGAAGAAGAGAAATTTGTTAACATCAGGTTTAGATTTAAATGTCAGGAAGTCGTTTCTGAAAGTATTTGTATGGAGTGGAGCCATGTATGGAAGTGAAACATGGACGATAAATAGTTTGGACTAGAAGAGAATAGAAGCTTTTGAAATGTGGTGCCACAGAAGAATGCGGAAGATTAGATGGGTAGATCACATAACTAATGAGGAGGTACTGAACAGAATTGGGGAATTTGTGGCACAACTTGACAAGAAGAAAGGACCGGTTGGTAGGACATGTTCTGAGGCATCAGGGGATCACAAATTTAGCACTGGAGGGCAGTGTGGAGGGTAAAAATCGTAGAGGGAGACCAAGAGATGAAAACACTAAGCAGATTCAGAAGGATGTAGGTTGCAGTAAGTACTGGGAGATGAAGAAGCTTGCACAGGATAGAGTAGCATGGAGAGCTGCATCAAACCAGTCTCAGGACTGAAGACCACCACATCAACAACAACAACAACAACAACAACAACAACATGGAATTGAAAGTATGGACAAGTGTGAAACCCAGTGCTAACACATGCCTTACCCTTCAAGAATAGCACCAAGAGAGAGTCTGAAGTTGGTATCCCGCTCCAGGAGAAAGCCTGCCATGGAAGATTTTCATTCTCATGCCCATATATGTAAGCCTATAAAAAGGTAGATGTGTGGAGTAGGTATTATTTCATACTTCATTTGCGGGCTGTAAGACGTGCTACTGACATTTTCAATAAAATTACATTTTTCATATTTTCAGCATGATTTATTCAATGTAAAACAAATTTGCAATGAAACTAATTTACAATCATTGTAACTATTACGTTAGTGCATAAGTTCATATGTTTTTGTTTTGCATGTTGTCATTCTGGTTGCTATGGGTTTATTTTTCAATTGTCATTTTTTATTTGTAGAACTACTGTTGCTGTTTGAGTTTACATTTTGTCATTTGGAGATAGTCAATGGAGCTGTGGACTCTACACAATGGTGTGCAAAGTGGAGAAATCTGAACATTTCAGACATATTCTTCTGTTTTGAGTTCAATAGAGGGGTGACAGCAGCAGAAGCAGCTAGAAACATTTGCACCATGTATGGGGATAAAGCTATTGGCCACAGCACAGCAAGAAAATAGTTTTCTGATTCGAAGGAGGATTTTTTTACGCTAGTATCTCTTGACATTCAGGAAGACCTTCAGCGTTTAATGAAGATTGTTTAGACGCATTAATCCACAATGATCCACATCATTGTATTCGGGAACTGACCAATGTGATGAATGATCATTCTACCATGATGCAACATTTGCATGCAATGGGGAAGGTTCAAGAATTATATATATGGGTACCGCACCCTCTAATCCAAAATCACAATAGTCAGCAGATGGCGACAGTGAATCTCTGTGTGCTCATCATCAACAGACTCATGAACAACACCACCCATACCTACCCTGTATCATTACTGGTTATGAGAAATGGTGTCTTTATGACGTGAAACAGTTGAGCCCAAATAAAGCAGCAGCTCACCATACAGACTGGTGCACATCCATGAGAGATAATGTTATGCATCCAGTGGAATTGTGACACTGTGGTGTACTACAAATTGCTTCCCTAAGGTGTAATCATCACTGCTGACATATACTGCCAACAACTGAGATATATTGCAGATGCAATCCAAGAACAACCAGGAAGACTGTATGAAGTGATGCTACTCCATGATAACGCCCGCTCACACTCTGCCAGACTGACAAAAACACTATACATGAGCTGGGTTGGGAAGTCATTCCACACCAGCCTTATTCACCTGATCTTACACCCTCAGATTTTCACCTTTTCCATTCTCTATGGAACAACCTTCAAGGAACTTCTTTTCCAGATTAAAATGCACTCAGAATTGTGTGATTTCTACAGTTGCAGAATCGGAAAGTACTCCGGTGTTGGCAGACTGTTGTAAATATTGAAGGAGGATATATTATTGATGACTAAAGTCTCTGTCATGGGTCTCTTCTGTGTTTATTAAACTTATTGAAAATCATCTTGAGAGGTAAATTATGTTTAACTACAATTATTACAATCATTTCTGGTTATCTGTGTTAAATTAGCATACAGAAATATGGTATTTCTAGCTTAGCTTCATAAATATCTGAAGATGGTGTGCCACACCAAAATCTGTTGAAGGATAATACATGGTGTATCAAAAAGAATCATCTGATTAAAAAACATCATAACTCTTATGTTATTTGAGATATGTGTGTGGACAATTTACTGTTGGAAAGAGCAAACTCTTGAGTTTTACATGGTTCCCACCAGGTAGTAGCAATGTGCACCCACTTCAGTTCTAGTAAAAATGGTGTCGGGACAATAGAAGGCATTTTGTGTTCTACATTTTGTGCAGTGCAGGTCACTAATAACTGTTCGGTGTGACTTTCATACTAGGTATGGTGTGGATCCTCCTACAGCACAGAGCATTATATGATGGCATGAACAATTCCGAGAAACAGGTTGTTTGTGTAAAGGCAAATTGCCGGAATCTCCCCGAGTGTCTGAAACAGACATTGAATACATCCATCATAGTTTCACAAGGAGTCCACAGAAATCTGTTTGTCATGCAGCTTGACATGCCCTTGATGTCCGTCTGGTGAGTGTTGCGTCAAGATTTACACATGAAACCATACAAAATTCAGTTACTGCAAGCTCTTTGTGAAGGTGACAAACAACATGTGGAGTTCTGTAATTTCGTTCTTGGCAAAATGGAAGGTGACAAACAACATGTGGAGTTCTGTAATTTCGTTCTTGGCAAAATGGAGGATGACAGTTTTCTTCCATGCTTAGGGCTTAGTGACGAGGCAATATTCCATTCAAATGGGAAGGTGAACCATCACAATGTGAGAATATGGGGTACGGAACAACATAAAGTTGTACAACATGAGAGGGACTCCCCAAAATTTAATGTATTTTGTGCAGTTTCACGGAAAAAGACATATAGCCCATTTTTCTTTACCGAGAATACTTGTTACTAGAAGCGTGTATCTCAATATGCTTGAGAACTTTCTTTTCCCACAGCTGGAGATTGATTCGAACAACTTCATTTGCAAACAGGATGGGGCACTGGCATCTGGAAGTGTGGGAATTTTTAAATTAAAGGATTACTGGAATAAATGATTTGGCTTTACATTACTACCCTCCAAAGTCACTGGACTTGACTGTATGTGATTATTCCTTGTGGGGGTTTATAAAAGACTCTGTTTATGTGCCTCTGTTACCAACAATAATGAATTAGCTGAGACATCGCGTAACAGCAGCTGTGGAAGCTCTAACTCAAGACATGCTCACTGTAGTGTGGGAACAATTTGAATACCACATCAACATATGCCATGCATCTCAAGGGGGCATATTGAACACCTATGAAAAGGTATGAAAAAAGGTTTTTGAGATCTCCGTTCATTAAAAAACAAAATTCATTGTGTATGTTTATTCGTTTCAGAAGTATAGACGTGTAAAATTGGATAATTCTTTTGGATACACCCTGCAAATTATTTGTCACAGAGACTGTTCTATCCAACTTGACTATATCATTTTTTGTCAATTACAATACATAAACATAGAATATAATACAACAAAAGGGTCGTTTTAGTAACCTACAAAATATTCCATCTGGTTCTTGTAGAAAGAAACAGATGATATCTCCACCAATAACTGAGTTGTCCAAACTACTTGAGATGCCCTTAATTATCAAAGACAAGTACTTGAATATACATTTACTGTAACTTCTTCTTCCTCACCAAAAACTTTTGAAGTCACTTCTGGTGGCTAAACAGCCTTCTGGATGTAAACAACATGAAGTATTTACAACACTTGTAACATTCATGGAAGAGAATATGACATGCAGCTTATGCCACAAAAAAGAAACATACTTTTAAATTATGCTTCATATGACATAAGTTCAGATAAACCTGTAAGATTTAGATTTGGAATTCACCTATATTTACATTAAGTATTGAGCACATTAATACAATGAGACAATAGCCACTGACTCACTGAAAACAATCTTTTTCTGACTTTGTCATATTCCAAAAGGGGTGCAGTTAAAATGTATTATGAGTATCTGGACATGAAAACTATCTTTCTGCTCATAAAGTGGAAAACACATAATAAATATGAGAAATGTCAGTTTGTTAAAAAGCTATTGGATTACAAGGGCTGTGTGATGTTTACAACAGTTCTCCATATATTCCAAAGAATTTGTACAGAGACAAAACAAATTAAATAATACTTCATTCAGAGTGACAAATGTTGTCTTCTGCCAAGCAGGATAAATGAAAACATGAATGAAATAGCAACCACTCCTGTACAAAATATTTCATTGTTTACTTCCAGCAAGCATCAGAAACAATCAGGAAAAAAGTAAAAATACTGCTTTCACGAGCCCAGGAAATGACTTGATGGAGTTCATGATTACAAGAACTCTCTTAGCCTCCATCCCCTCAATTCTACATACATGCAGTGACTTTGTTAGGCCAAACAACACAGCAGGAGGTTGAGTGACCAACCCCAGCATGAAACTGAGTTGGTAAGCAGACAATATTTGGAGGTCAATGGAAGGCAACGGGAAACCACCACTGAAATTTTCCCATGAGACCCCATGGCTTTCTCAATCCTAAATTGTCCAGAGCTTTAAGTCCCCCAGTTGGATCTCTGGAAAGGGAAGGGGGAGGGGAGGGGAAGTGCAACATGGAATATGCATGGACTATTTTACATGGGAAAACTTGCTATATTAGAAAGAGAAATGAGTGAAAATGACCTGGATATTTTCAGCCTTGGTGAGACTCACTGGAGAGGAAGCGGCCATTTCATAACTCAAGGAAGGAGCACTGTGTATTACTCAATGTGTTGCCACCAAAGAAGAAATGGTGTTGCAATAGTTGTCCCTGGAAATGTGAACAACTGTGTTCTAAGTTATGAATCCATTAATGACAAGAAGGGTCATATCCATCACATTAAAAGCTTCTCTCTCTAAACTCAACATCACCCCGATCTATGGCCCTACTGCTACTGAATCAGATGAAGAGATAGTGGAGTTCTATGAGCAGCTGAAACAAGCCCTTAGCAAGAGCCCTCTACATCTACATGATTACTCTGCAATTCACATTTAAGTGTTTGGCAGAGGGTTCATCGAACCACAATCATACTATCTCCCTACCATTCCACTCCCGAACAGCGCGCGGGAAAAACAAACACCTAAACCTTTCTGTTCGAGCTCTGATTTCTCTTATTTTATTTTGATGATCATTCCTACCTATGTAGGTTGAGCTCAACAAAATAGTTTCGCATTCGGAAGAGAAAGTTGGTGACTGAAATTTTGTAAATAGATCTCGCCGTGACGAAAAACGTCTTTGCTTTAATGACTTCCATCCCAACTCGTGTATCATATCTGCCACACTCTCTCCCCTATTACGCGATAATACAAAATGAGCTGCCCTTTTTTGCACCCTTTTGATGTCCTCGGTCAATCCCACCTGGTAAGGATCCCACACTGCGCAGCAATATTCTAACAGGGGACGAACGAGTGTAGTGTAAGCCGTCTCTTTAGTGGACTTGTTGCATCTTCTAAGTGTCCAGCCAATGAAATGCAACCTTTGGCTCGCCTTCCCCACAATATTATCTATGTGGTCTTTCCAACTGAAGTTGTTCGTAATTTTTACACCCAGGTACTTAGTTGAATTGACAGCCTTGAGAATCGTACTATTTATCGAGTAATCGAATTCCAATGGATTTCTTTTGGAACTCATGTGGATCACCTCACACTTTTCATTATTTAGCGTCAACTGCCACCTGCCACACCATACAGCAATCTTTTCTAAATCGCTTTGCAACTGACACTGGTCTTTGGATGACCTTACTAGAAGGTTAATTACAGCATCATCTGCGAACAACCTAAGAGAACTGCTCAGATTGTCACCCACGTCATTTATATAGATCAGGAACAGCAGAGGTTCCAGGACGCTTCCCTGGGGAACACCTGATATCACCCGCAGCTTGATTAGAAGTCGCTTGTGAGGAACAGTGTCAAATGCTTTCCGGAAATCTAGAAATACGGAATCAACTTGAGATCCCCTGTCGATAGCGGCCATTACTTCGTGCGAATAAAGAGCTAGCTGCGTTGCACAAGATCAATGTTTCCTGAAACCATGCTGATTACGTACCTGCGCAATTTTCCAATCTGTAGGTACATATCTATCAGTGAGCAAGCGATTGTATATGATTGCTAAGTAGGGAGCTATTGTATCAGCGTAATCTGAAAGGAACCTAATCGGTATACAATCTGGACCTGAAGACTTGCCCGTATCAAGCGATTTGAGTTGCTTCGCAACCCCTAAGGTATCTACTTCTAAGAAACTCATGCTAGCAGCTGTTCGTGTTTCAAATTCTGGAATATTCCATTCATCTTCCCTGGTGAAGGAATTTCGGAAAACTGTGTTCAATAACTCCGCTTTAGCGGCAAAATTGTCGGTAACAGTACCATCGGCACTGCGCAGTGGAGGTATTGACTGTGTCTTGCCGCTTGTGTATTTTACATACAACCAGAATTTCTTCGGATTTTCTACCAAATTTTGAGACAATATTTGGTTGTGGAACCTATTAAAGGCACCTCGCATTGAAGTCCGTGCCAAATTTCGCGCATCTGTAAATTTTAGCCAATCTTTGGGATTTCGCGTTCTTCTGAACTTCGCATGCTTTTTCCATTGCCTCTGCAACAGCGTTCGGACCTATTTTGTGTACCACAGGAGATCAGTTCCATCTCTTACCAATTTATGAGGTATAAATCTCTCAATTGCTGTTGCTACTATATCTTTGAATTTGAGCCACATCTCTTCTACATTTGCATAGTCAGTTTGGAAGGAATGGAGATTCTCTCTTAGGAAAGCTTCTAGTGACACTTTATCCACTTTTTTAAACAAAATTATTTTGCGTTTGTTTCTGGTGGATTTGGAAGAAATGGTATTGAGCCTAGCTACAACGACCTTGTGATCACTAATCCCTGTATCAGTCATGATGCTCTCTATTAGCTCTGGATTGTTTGTGGCTAAGAGGTCAAGTGTGTTTTCGCAAACATTTACAATTCGCGTGGGTTCGTGGACTAACTGCTCAAAATAATTTTCGGAAAAAGCATTTAGGACAATCTCGGAAGATGTTTTCTGCCTACCACCGGTTTTGAACAAGTATTTTTGCCAACATATCGAGGGAAGGTTGAAGTCTCCACCAACTATAACCGTATGAGTGGGGTATTTATTTGTTACGAGACTCAAATTTTCTCTGAACTGTTCAGCAACTATATCATCGGAGTCTGGGGGTTGGTAGAAGGACCCAATTACTAACTTAGTTCGGCTGTTAAGTATAACCTCCACCCATACCAATTCGCACGGAGTATCTACTTCGACTTCACTACAAGATAAACCACTACTGACAGACACAAACACTCCACCACCAATTCTGCCTAATCTATCTTTCCTGAACACCGTCTGAGACTTCATAAAAATTTCTGCAGAACTTATTTCAGGCTTTAGCCAGCTTTCTGTACCTATAACGATTTCAGCTTCTGTGTTTTCTATTAGCGCTTGAAGCTCAGGGACTTTCCCAACACAACTACAACAATTTACAACTACAATTCCGACTGTTCCTTGATCCAAGCACGTCCTGTATTTGCCATGCACCCTTTGAGATTGCAGCCCACCCCATACTTTCCCGAGGCCTTCTAACCTAAAAAACCACCCAGTCCACGCCACACAGCCTCTGCTACCCGTGTAGCTGCCAGCTGAGTGTAGTGAACTCCTGACCTATTCAGCGGAACCCGTAACCCCACCACCCTATGGCGCAAGTCAAGGAATCTGCAGCCAACACGGTCGCAAAACCGTCTGAGCCTCTGATTCAGACCCTCCACCCGGCTCTGCACCATAGGTCCGCAGTCGGTTCTGTCAACGATGCTGCAGATGGTGAGCTCTGCCTTCATCTCGTAAGCAAGACCAGCAGCCTTCACCAAATCAGATAGCCGCTGGAATCCAGAGAGAATTTCCTCAGATCCAAAGCGACACACGTCATTAGTGCCGACATGTGCCACCACCTGCAGCTGGCTGCACCCTGTGCTCTTCATGGCATCCGGAAGGACCCTTTCCACATCAGGAATGTCTCCACCCGGAATGCACACTGGATTTCTTCCCCTGCTTAGCCGCCATATCCCTAAGGGGCCCCATTACGCGCCTAACATTGGAGCTCCCAACTGCCAATAAGCCCACCTTCTGCGATTGCCCGGACCTTGAAGGCTGAGAATCATCCTCTGAAACAGGGTAGGCAGCTGCATCTGGCTCAGCCAGAGACAGTACCTGAAACCTGTTTGTCAGACGCACCGGGGAGGCTTTCTGATCAGCCTCCGGGGAAGTCTTTCGCTGCCTGCCACGCCTTGGAACGACCTCCCAATCAACCACAGGCGAGGGCTCAGCCCCACTGCAGACAGCAACCGGGGCAACCACAGCGGCAGACCGATCTGGGGACAGAAAGGACGAGGTTGACATCCCCCGTGATACCCAAGTCCGGCTCCCCACAGTGGTGCCCATTGGCAACAGCCTCAAGCTGTGCGACCGAAGTCAGCGCCGCCTGCAATTGTGAGCGAAGGGATGCCAACTCAGCCCTCATCGGAACACAGCAATCACAGTCCCTGTCCATTCTAATCGATGTTGAACAACTGTTACTGAAACACGAGTCCATGCCTAGATAACGCAAGGGAAACATGCAAAGAATGTATGAACTGACCGGTACAAATGCCTAACGACTGTGCTACAATCTGCCTGAATTTATGATTACAGTAACTAAAACTCGAAATTACACCTCCTACACGAAACTATGTAACGAATAAGTGAGCTGGGAGTACACGAGTTGCTGCTGGCAGCTGCTATCGAATGGCGGCAGGGAGCACACTGGCTGTGACCAACCGACACTGGCTGTTCAAAACAAAAACAGAAGACAAACGACTACGCAAATTTACACTATTCAGGTACTAAAGCGCGATGCTACAACTCTCAAATACTATAATACACCCAAAATTTATGAAGTAAACAATGCAAGTACCCAAAAACACGCAAAGAAATTAAGAATTAAACTATGTAACAAATAAGTGACCTAGAAGTATACGACTTGCTGCTGGCAGCTGCTTATCCAACAGCGGCAGGCAATAATTCAAGAAGACTTCACTGCAAAAATTGTAGCTACTAGCCAATACGCATAGGGACAATCTGTGGTTGGACCTTATGGTCAATGTGAGAGAAATGACTGAGACAGATACATACTAGATTTCTGTATGAGTAACAACTTGACTCGCTGTAACACTATCTTCCAATATCATCAAGTCAACTTGGATAGCATCTGGTGATAGATGTAGAAACCAAACTGACTTCATCCTAATGTGAAGATGTAAGACTTTGGCCATGGACTGTAAGACCTTTCGTGGAGCTGAGTGTGAAAGTGATAACAATCTGCTGTCCACGATAATGTAGATTACACTCAAATCCACCAAGAGGAGTGAAGAAAGACAATTGTAACTCACAAACAAGGAAGATCTTTGAGAATTTGGTGAGTTTTTAAGACCAAAACTCCACAACATCAGTCTTCATAAAGATGTACCAACATCACATACATGGGACCAAGTGAAGCAAGTTGTTTCCTCATCACTCCTGGCATCAGAACGATCACAAATTGCAAAATATCCTTGGATACCGCAGTCCACACTACAACTATTTTAAGAGAAGCAATCTGAAAGGACCTCCTGCGAAGAAATACAATGGAATTTTAGAAAGTACAGATTGCATATCATAATCACAATCAAGTACGTGATCTCTTCAAGAAGCTCAAAATCATCACTGGTGAATTTAATACTCATATGTGGGTGGTAGATGATGAGATTGGCAACCCTATTGGAGACAAGGAAGAAACTGTTGCAAGGTGAAAAAAAGTACTGTGAAAAGCTGTATTCTGGGATTAAAAACAGTAAGAAAAGTCAAGCAGTTGAGCAATTTACATTGGAACATACAATCTCACACAGCAAAATAGAGAATGCAATATGACATCTGAAGAACTATAAATCCCCTGGTCTAGAGAGTATATCTGGTGAGACAATCAAGGAAATAGAGCAAGAAAGTTTTGATGTCATGCATTCAATGTGTACAAGACTGTGGGAAATTGGGAAATGGTCAGAAGACTGGTCAAAGTCGCTCTTCATCCCGTTACACAAAAGGGTCAATCAGGAACTGCTCCAACTACTGAACTATTGCTCTCATATCCCATGCAAGCTAAATTTTGCTTTACATCCTGAACCAGTCTTTAAAGTCATACATTCAGCATCACATATCAACAGAAAAAGCAGGTTTTGTTGAAGGAAAAGAAACTTGTCAACAGATTCTCAAAATGAGAAATAATTAAGGAAATGCCAGAATTCTGTGTTCCTGACTGATCTGCTTCCTTGAGTACAGGAAACCCTTTGATTATGTTGCCTGGGAAAAGATAGCCAGGTGTCTGCAGAGTTTGGTGTCCCATCACACTTGACAGCGTAACACATCTACAGAATAATCACCTTGTAGCTGTGAAGGTGAGTGCTGACTTGTCTGATTTCTTCAGTGCATCAAAAGGTATCAGGGTTGTATTCTGCCCCCCCCCCGCCCCAACTGAACATCATCTGTGCAAAACATGTCATTACAAATGCCTTCATGGATGAACTAAAGGCATCTAAATTGATGGTAGAACTATTAGCAACCTCAGATTTGCAGACAACTATATGCTTTTAGCCATCGGCGAAGCTGAACTTGCTGAGCTATTAATGAAAGTAAAGGATATTAATCTATTGTATGGATTGGACCTCAATCTCACCAAGTCCAAACTCATGATAATTGATTGAGGATTACAGGTTCAACTCACAGGTCAATTAAGGGAACTGGAGGTCATGCATTCTTTAATCTATCTTGCATCAGCCATCTGCAACATGGGAAGCTCTAAAGATGAAATAATAGATGAATCATGCTAGGGTGAGTGACTACAAAGAAGCTCACCAAGATCTGGCAGAAAAGAGCAATAACAAATACCACAAAGTTCTGGCTTGTTGAAACACCCGTGTTTTCCTTCTTCTTTTATGGCTGTGAGATATGGACCCTTAAAGCCAGAGACAACCAGTGCATCAATGCACAGCTGAGCTTTGGTGGTGGCACAGGATGCTGCACATAAAATGGACTGAAAGAACAACAAATGTGTCCATTATTGAGCAACTCAGTATCTCCATGTGCCTTTCTTCTTGTGTCAACAAAAAAATTCTCCAGTTCTTTGGCCACATTGAGAGAAGAGATGAAGAAAACTTAGTGAAAATAATCATGGAAGGGATGATGGAGGGCAAGAGACAGAGGAAGAGCAGCAAGCAGGTGGATAGATATAACCAAGAAGATTTCAGGTATACCTCTTCAACAGGTTTTAAGAGATGCTAGTAATCAAACAGGATGCACATACTTGGTTCATGGGGTCATGACACTCAGCAATGAGCATGACCTGTGATGATGAAGGCTTTCATATTGCATACAGTAAATTCATAAACCCCACGTGATGTGGGAATTACCTCTCCTTACAGAGGCAAACGTATGGAGCTGAAACTCTCATTCTACATTAATACATCTGCATCATGCCATTCTTGACTATTATTACTGTTATGGATATTGCTTGCACTACAGACTGAGATAAATCTTTATTCTAGGCTATTGCTACTGGATTGTATTGCGTTCTGTATATTGTAACTGTACAATAAATTGCACAATGAATAACACATTGGCAACTATACTATTTAAACTCCATGTATGCGTCACTATGGAAACAGTGTTATCAAGTTCCTCTTAAACCAGCTTCTATAGAAGGAACAACAGCAAATCAAAAAGTTGACTGTACCCTCATATGACTCAAGATCCATTGTAAAATGACTGGGCATGCAATACAATCATAAAGGAGGTCATGAATAGTGGACACTACTGGATGGTGAGGGTATCATTAGTCAACAGCCTGCAGACTAGTAGTAGAGTCACAATCAGAAAACAATTGATAGTTTTCTTCTTGACGAAATGGTAGGTTCTAGCAATTGCCACCCATGCTGCCAGAATCAACTACAGGACTAAGGGGAAAAAATAATTGCCCAGCTTCAGCTTCTGTGAGATCATATCTTATCTTTTCTGAATCTTTAGAGCCATCATGTATATGATTTCAGCACCTTAGGCTTTCTGAAAGGCAGTGAGGAAGTTGTGACATAAAACAACAGGGATAACAGAGAATTTACGCCCTTGGATTAGATCTAGTGTGAGTGGTACACCAGTGTAACCATGACCACGACCAATGGCTGGCTGTGGCTGCAGCTACTATGAACAGGGTTACAGCTGGGCGGCATGGCTGGCAGTCAGTTGGCCACAGCTCAGTCTTACTATGGAGATTATAGAGGTAGCTACAGCTGTGTAACTCTGGAATCATGAGGTGAAACAAAAGAAGAGAAGGTACTGGGTAATCCTGTGTTGCAACCCCAGTCTACAAACACACCTTTTTTTTATTGAACTTACATTATTCGATTTCACTAGAGTGTCTATAAAAAGTTTTGATGAAATATCACAGGAAATCTCAGACAGCGTAAGGAGTACAGACACAGCAATATGGCTATGCAAAGGAAATGAAGAGAAACTGCTTGCTAAGTTAAGGTAACTTTGATTAAAGTTTTATCCATATTATAATTCTAAGCATTACAGTACTTATTATTTTAACTTAATTCATCAAAACATCTAAGTAGTGATGAGGTAACACTACTGTTAATACCGTAATCATCAGTTGTTTCTGGTGGAGACTGCACTTGTAACGTGCCGACTGGCAGTACCCAAGATTGAACTTACGACGACAATGGATCGTACTGTACCAACGTCGTTATGCCGTTAATGTGTGGCTTCATGCCGCGCAAAATACTTGGGAGAACCAATCGACCACTACAGTTTTAATTCAGTACAGTTTTTAATTTCACAGTTGATGTTATGACTGCGGATCACTATCTGATTTTAGAAGATTCCAGTCATAGTGGAGCGCCTGGCGACTACTCGAAGTCTAGCTCGTACCGTAATTGCACTCTCCAGGAACAAATTGAAGACAGATTAACCTTAGTATAATTACTACTGTGGAAACCTCAACCACTGACTATGCAGCCGGCTTGAATATCGAATAATTAAAGACAGCATCCTTACTTTACACAACATCGTGATCGAACAATGACACAATTACACTACGAATAGACACATCCAAACATTCTAATGACAATGATCACCAATATCAAGCAGTAATTATGAGATAGGCCAATTTAGATAACAACTCTCTTTATCTAAACTACTGGTCACATCAAAGCAACAAATCTCTTTAAATACAGTACCTATTTATATTATGTCGAGATAAATGCCACATCTAGCTTGCAACTGTTCTCCCACACAACAAAATCCTCACAACACAGTACATTATCTCTGGAAAAGACTCGTAACTTTTTAATTACTTACAAAATTCCTATTCCATATATCATTGTGTTGTGACCAGCTTGTATTAAGACATGGATTAAAATAGTTTAGGCTACCATTAAATCTCTTTCTGCTTAGCCCAGTGTTGCTATGTAAATAACACAATGTCACATACTCCACTGATTTACGAATCTTTGTTATAGGTATAATCGTTGACTGTTCTGTAATAAATTATGACAACTTCAATTCTGCTTGCATTTACTGAGGACACTTTTTCCATATATGAAATCATTTTAACTGTTTAGAATATCTACCTTCTATATATTCATTGTGGATCCACTCAATCAATGAACTTTTGATCAGGTAACTTCACAAATATCAGAGTATACTTGCTTCCTGCAAAGCAGTATTAATACCCACACCAGATACTAATTGAGTACATGTAAGGTTTTTGTTAACCAAAGAAAATCTGAATTTATTGTCTCTAGGTATTTCAATACACTTTTATTCATGTAAATGTGTGAGGGCCATCAAATACTACATGTCCACAACACGGAAATTCCGTAATAAAAATAATTAAACAAAAACCCTACTGAATTCGGCCACTTGTCACTTTGACTAATCAAGTTTTTGTTTAGCTGCATGCTGCTTGTCAAATGGTTCCTTTATTTCCTCGTCACTTATCCACTCAACTACTGATGAAATCTATCACAATATAGCGAAACATTTTGTATATATTTGAGCCAACTCTCGGTCCGCTGTAAGATAGCGGTATTTAAACAAGAACTACAAACATGTGTTTGAGGCTTTCCCTTCTCGACACACACACCAACCACTACCAAACCACTTCAACAAAACGGCTAACAACCCAATTACTTCTGGGCAAACCACGACCACTAATCGTACAACATGGACAGGATATCGGCTCCACCAATTCCCAAAAACTCAGCACCTACAAATCTACTTCTCTCTCTAACCAGGCTCATGCTGGATTTGCCACAGAAAACTTTATGACTGAAACTGTCCACAAGACGACAATCAATTGATAGCTAATGCACCTAAATTCGTCAAAACCAGTGTATCACCAGCAACTATTCAGAAAATCCCACAGAATCTCTGTATATTCCGTTGCCCAGCACTGGGAGGAAAAAAACCATCATAGCCACGTATATGAGGAAGGGCCAAACAGACTAAATAGCCATGCTGCCTCCACGAACTGTACCCAAATTAAAATACTGGTAACACCAATCAAAACTCCTTTCCCTCTCCCAAGCCTTAACCGCTAGCTAGCTGCAGTGCCTCACTACACCACGTAGTGGGTCGCTCTACTATCAGACCTAGACCCACACCGATATATCCACTTAGTCGGTGAGAGGTTTACGTGGGAACTAACTAACTCTTTATGTCATACCATAGGAACCATTTAAAATGAACAAACATGCAGCCCCATGCCAACTTTTGACAATTAATTAATTATTCATTGCTGCTGTCAGTTTTCTACAACAGTGGCCGGCTGCTGCACGTCACTCAGGCAGCATCTCTGGACCCAGTGATGGCGAGTTGTTGCATCGCTGAAGTCTCGCACGCTCACCACCTGTTTTTTCATTGACGCTCTCAGATCATCTACAACATATTTTTTTTCTTAATACATCGTACACATGTATTTACAGTAACCATCAAGTGTTACTATTAAGTTATCGGGTAGGATGCTGAGCACTGGTAAGGGCAAACATAACTCATGCGTTTTGACACAGCACACACTGAAGCACAAGGTGATTCAAAAAGATGGACACAATTTCAGTTGGCTACATTTTGTGAGCTATATGTTGCATTTTAATTCTGTAAACTGCATTTGATTACACATGCATGGAAGTTTACAGATGTTTAATATACCCTCCTTCGGCTGCATGGATAACATTTAAACGGTAATTCTTCCAGTACATCTGTGGCATGAATCGGCAAACCAGTGTTTAATAGTATTAGTTGAAAACAGTCTTGGCTACAATTTTTTTTTTTTTTTTTATCAACTACACGTTTCACCTTATTTTGGTATCTTCAGGCTGATCTACACAGGAAACAGAGAACAAATACATCTATTTAAGGATCACAATCGCGTTTTGCAGATTTGGATAACTTAAAAGCATGAAGCTTCCTGGCAGATTAAAACTGTGTACCGGACTGAGACTCGAACTCGGGACCTTTGCATTTGGGGGCAAGTGCTCTACCAACTGAACTACCCAAGCACGACTCACGCCCCATCCTCACAGCTTTACTTCCGCCAGTACCTCGTCTCCTACCTTCCAAACTTTACAGAAGCTCTCCAGCAAACCTTGCAGGACTAGCACTCCTGAAAGAAAGGAAGGTCTTGAGTTCGAGTCTCGGTCCGGCACACAGTTTTATTCTGCCAAGGAGTTTCATATCAGCGCACACTCCACTGCAGAGTGAAAATCTCATTCTGGAACCTAAAAGAATGTTTAAACAGATCAAATATTGAAAGAGGAAATACCTTAACTTGGTATTTCTTAGGACGATCTGTTAGACAGTGTAGCGAAAGGGCTTTGTCGAGTACATCAGGCCAACATCGCCTTCATTAACCTCAGTAAATACTAGAAATATAAAATAGTAAAAACGGATAAGAGAATTCACAAATGATCGGACACTCAGAAATGCAATCATATTGCCGAAGCCTTATGATAAGGCCTTACCTTTCTAGATGGACATGAGTGACTCCAAGACCTGCATAGTGCAGGCCCCATCTTATTCTATTATTTGCTCTTGTGAACGTGAATTTGTTATGCAAGTCTTGGAGTCACTCATGTCCATCTAGAAAGGTAAGGCCTTATCATAAGGCTTCGGCAATATGATTGCATTTCTGAGTGTCCAATCATTTGTGAATTCTCTTATAAATTTTTACTATTTTATATTTCTAATATTTACTGACGTTAATGAAGGTGATATTGGCCTGATGTACTCGACGATGCCCTTTAGCTACATTGTCTAATGGATCATCCTAAGAAATACCAAATTAAGGTATTTCCTCTTTCAGTATTTGATCTGTTTAAACATGCTTTTAGGTTATCCAAATCTGCACAACCTGATCGCAATCCTCAAATAGATGTATTTGTTCTCTGTTTTCTATGTAGATCAGCCTGAAGATGCCTAAATAAGGTGAAACGCGTAGTTGATAAATAAAAAAACTAAAATTGCAACCAAGACTGTTTTCAACTAATAAATTGAAATGGTAGTTGAATTCATCCCACACTAAATGATGAACCTGTTGCATCATTGAGTTCACCACAGCAGTGATACAATTTCTTAGGTCCTTCGAATCTGTGGGAAGATGTAGTACATAAACTGCATTTTATATGAACCTCCACTTGAAAAAAAAAAATTAGGGTATGAGATCAGGAGACCTTGGTGGCCAGAAGTGAAGTACGAATTCTTCATTCACCACGCAATCTCTCCATTATTAAGGTAGAGATTCATTCAGAAAACATCGAAAATTTAGACGCTAATGGGATGGAGCTCTGTCCTACTGGAAAATGTAATCTCCTGAAGCTTCATTCATTTCAGGAGCAAGACATTTTTGCATCATTCTGAGACACATTACTCCAGTAACCATACTGTCATCAAAGAAGATGGGTCCATAAACTTTTGTCAGTGATATGGTGTGAAAATTATGGGCTGTCCCTCTCATGTTTCAGTGTTGCATGGAGATTTTATAGCAGCCATATCTGAATATTTTGCCTTTGGACTTCCCATTTAGGTGAAATGTAGTTTCATCACTAAAAATGTCACGAGGCAGAAACAACTCATCTTCTTCCATATTTCAGAGTATGTGGTCATGAAATTATACATTCTTTACCTTATCAATTGCATGAAGAGCCTGTATCAGTTGTATGTGGTATGGTCTGTACACTAACTGACACCTCAGTATATGCCATACAGTTGTTTGCAGTAGTCCCAATTCCCTATCCATAATGAGACAATTTCATTTGGCTACATTCAAAGCTTACTCGAATGCGCTCCATGTATTCCTCTGATACATGCAGTCAGCCTTAGGTTTTATCTTTACACTTAGAGCTAGTCTCATCAAATTGTTTATTCCAACAACCCATGCTCTTCTTCATTGGAATTTCAATGTTGGACTTAACATCGAAATGCACACTGCACTGTACTCACAGACTTGCTTTTGCTGAACTCATGGATGCAAAAAACCTTGTGTTGTATAGCAGCTACCTTGCTTACAGATGGAAGTGCTGGGGTATTTTCTTGAAGTCACTGATCAAAGATGAGAAAAAAAGAGCCTGTTGTATCTGTCACAATTTGTGTGTCCATTTTCTGCTAGTTTCTGCAGATTTTTGCAGCACATCACCTATCTACATCTTCAACTACATGAATACTCCGTAAATCTCAATTAGTGCCCATCAGAGGGTTCATCAAACCACCTTCACAATAATTATCTATTATTCCACTCTTGAACGGCGTACAGAAAAAATGAATGCCTATATCTTTTTGTGTGAGCTCTGATTTTCCTTATTTTATTATGATGAACATGTCTCCCTATGTAGGTTGGCGTCAACAAAATATTTTTGCATTCGGAGGAGAAAGTTGGTGACTGAAATTTCATGAGAAGTTCCACCTGCAATGAAAAATGCCTCTGTTTTAATGGTGTCTGTCCCAAATCCTGTATCATATTCTCTGCTAATTTTCCGTTGTGTTTTCCATTCCTTACCCAGCACTCTACCGTAGCCTGATATGGTCCACTTGGAACTTCACTTTCTGGTGAGGCCTATGTCTCAGCATTTTCAAATGATAAACTGTTGTGAATATGTAAGGGGGGAGCGGTATTACTTACAAACAGCAACAGATTAAAATATAGATACAGCACTGTTACCAGTTAATCTCCATTTTTCTCAGCTGTAAGAATCTTTAATGTTACACCATTTCTTTTGTAATAACATACCTGAAATAATAAAATATTATTTTAACTACTGATAAAGTCTATTATTTGTACATTGAAAATACACACAGTGATATGTTGGACGAGTTTTGGCATGCCATGTGTGGTAGAAACTGGCAGGATGCAGGCTATTTTTTTTTTAATGATTGGCATATTTCTGCTTATTACATTATCTTAGCACAAGTTTTCAAGAAATTTTGTTCAGAAAAAGGTTGCCTGAAATGTAAGCTGTTTCACAGATGTATGACCTAATTTAGTAATTTCTCCTTTTCAGCTATTTAGCAACAGCAGATTCATTATCTTCATGCTTCTTGACTATGAGTAGCAAAAGGGTAATCTGGACTGTCTTGAAAGATGAATGTTTATCAGAATTGACAAAAACAATTAACTGCATACAGCAAAAGATCTTGGAACTAAGACTAGTTTCTCAAGCTGTCTCGACACTGTTGATGGAAAGCTTGTGCAGCTGCAGAAACCAGCAAACAGCGCACCAATGTTCTGTAACTATAGGAAGTACTTCTGAGTTGTATTGGTCGCTATTTGTGTGGCAAACTATAAATTTATTTCTATATTTGTGCTGACTAAACAATACTTAAATAATCAGTAGTCTGCAAGTGAACACTGCCTAATTACATGGTGACTCTGGAAGATAAACACATTTCAGACATAAACAAAATGCCAGTGTCTTATGTATGTCTTACTGAGGATGTGCTTTCACAGTCACACAGAACTGTGTGTCTATACATATGGCTACAAAATGATACAGAAAATTTAAGTATTCAACTATTGTCATTTTGGAGCTAGTCTTTTGTAAACTGCACATTCTGGATAAAGGCCAATCAGTGGAGGATCCTTCACACTGTTAAGGTATATTGTATTCTGCACAACTATGTGTGAAACACAGATACATTGTACTGATACATTGTAATGATATCCCCTGATTCATGAGGATGTTCTACAATGAATATGCAGGCACAGAACCAATTCACAGTACTGAAACACATTGATCAATTACTTTTTAGATGAAGGCACTCGGCCATGTCAGTTGGATTACATTTACTGAATCATTTACATGCCCGCATCTCGTGGTCGTGCGGTAGCATTTTCGCTTCCCACGCCCGGGTACCCGGGTTCGATTCCCGGCGGGGTCAGGGATTTTCTCTGCCTCGTGATGGCTGGGTGTTGTGTGCTGTCCTTAGGTTAGTTAGGTTTAAGTAGTTCTAAGTTCTAGGGGACTGATGACCATAGATGTTAAGTCCCATAGTGCTCAGAGCCATTTGAACCATATTTACATGTTGGGTTAATTAAATAAAAATAAAGGTAAAACAACTTACACAATGTGTTTTGTTCCTGTGCTGTTGAACATTCACTGCCACTGAACATTATACTCATTTCTTTCCGTGTTCTCATTTTCAGATTTTTATCTGCATATTCTTCAGATGACAAGTCCCACAAAGTAATCCTCCCCAAATTTTAATAATAAATTTTACTGACCTGAATTTCATGATGACAGAAAGATCCTTTTGCACAAATGCAGCAACAAACAAACAATCAAATGTAAAAAACCCACACAGCTACAAATGCATACAAATCTTCCCAGACAGTGCAGTCTAACATGCATGCTATCCCAAGCAACTGCATACAACTTTGGCTGCAGTGACTGCATGGCTAGAGGCTAGTTGCATTGCAAAATACTGGCAGGATGGGACAGCTGCCAGCAGTCAGCTAGCTGAGTGTGTGTGTGGCACTTTTTGCCTTCTGTGCAGACTTGGCCACAACTGATCAACCACAAGAATGGCTGTGATCCCACTAGCGTGCTAACACCCTCAACCGGACCTGCAGTCTGGGAACACACCAGGGTAGAGCATTTGGGGTCACCCCACAAGAGTGCACTAGAGATGCAGGAGGTGGACTCCCCTATAGTGAATTTCCAAACATATTCCAATGTGGAAATGTGCCTCGGAGTTTTTTTGTCAGGGGATATACATTTACACCAGGAAAAAAGAATCTGACAAATTACATGGCTAGGAAAATGGCAGATGGTAGTTGCATAATAAATTAGCAGTAGGTGGCATAAAAAGTACAGAAGTAAGATCACAACTCCTGCCAGAAGGCAGTCAAAGGAGCTTATATGAAAGGCACAGGTAGGTGACCTTACCCCACAATGGTGAACTAGATGTAACAGTTGCAATGCTGATAGTGCTATTTGGCACCTGTAACCTAGTCACAACAAGACCAGCGCCCGCAGCATGAGTGAGTGGCACAGTCAGTGTCCCAAAGAGATATTCCCAGGGAATAAATATTGGGTAACCATGTTAGTTTATAAGGCGAAGCCTAAAAAACAGGTCCATACAATGGCTTCAGGTACTGGTTCTGAATGTAGAACTTTGGGTCTGGATGAAGCGTGGTGTAACAACCAAAATGTACGAAGTGTGGTTTAAAGGAGGAAAACTGAGAGACATGGTAGAAGGTCCAAGAATAAGTCTTCCCTATGGCTGCTTGCAACTGACAATCAGCTAAGGCCACAGGCTGAGAGCTGTACCAAATGACAAAACTGTCAAGAGAGAGAACAAGAGTAATCAATAGATCCATAGAGTCTACAGATTCATTGATGGCCACTAAAAAAAGTTAAACACTCAATGAGTCCTGAGGGATACCATTCTCTTGAAACTAGGGAGAGCTAAGAGAGGCAGCAGCTCTATTTCTTAACAACTGAGATGACAAAAAAGTAGAAAATTAAAAAAAATGGTAAAGCACCTCTGAAACCCCAGTTATGGGCCGTGGTCAAGATATGGTGATTCCAGGTAGTATCATACGCTTTATGTGAGTTGAAAAAAGACAACAATATGATGATGCTTGGTAAATGACAGTCTGATTGGCATTTCCAGCCAGAACATATGGTCAGTTGAGGAATGGTCCTCTTAGAAGCCACAGTGATAAATGAACAAAAGGTCTCAGGTTTCAAAAACCCAACATACTGAACAGGCCACTATACTCTCCAGCACATTAATGAGATTCATCGGTTTGTAGCTGTCAATAGGTACTGAATTTTTGTTTGGTGTAGAAATTGGGATGATGATACGATGAAGAGATTTCACCTCAAAGCCAGGTATGAGTGAAAACAACGAGCAAGTAGTTTTTATGATTCACATTCAAGTGTTGAACCATTTAACTGTGAGTTGTGTCAGGGCTTGCGACCATGTTGCAAGACAAGTCAAGGGCTCTAAATAATTCCCATTTCTTGAAAGGCTTGTTATATGACTCGTGGCAGTACACAGTAAAGGATAGGCATACACATTCTGCTCTCCATTATTGTGCCTGAATGGTGGAAGCATAAAAAGTAGATGCTCACAGCATTGTAAAGTGGACAGAAAAGTCTTCAGCAAGGACAGATGGGTCAGCAGAGTCATTAAATTAAGTAAGAGACCAGGGACCAGGGACAGTTTTTGGCTGCTGGTGGTCTTAACAAACCATGCAGCTCAAGGGAGTAGATACATGCTGCAAAGGTTTTAAATTCTATGGGAGATTATTTTTAAGAACAGGTAAGGAGGAAAAATGAACAGCTCTTAAATCTGTGACTCCTTTAGCTACAGTTTGGAGCTATGTCTCCTGCGACCTGCCACTTGTGATTCCTTCAGCCACTGTTTGGAGTCAGGTCACGGACCTGTAGAATTCTGAGTGGTGGATTCCTCAGAGGGTGCCCTACTGCCACGAGATGCTGGAGGAGGGTGAGGCTTCAAGGGTGAGGGATCAAAGTCTCTGGTGTTGGTGAAGAGTGTGTAAAGGATGTGCTTGGCCTCATCTCAGGGTGTAGGATACGGTCACAGTGAGTTGAGTCTCAGGTAAAATCTGAGCATGCAATGAGCATTTTGTGAAGACACTCATGACACTAATCACTACATTTACAGAAAGGAGGCATTGGTATTTATTATTATTATTATTATTTTATTATTAATTTTTTTTCAGATTGATAGCCAATCAAGAGTTTCCACACTTCTATTTTCCACTCTTTTTCATATATAGGGCATACTGGTGAGTGTGAAGGGTGTTGACCCTAGTAATCAACATATTTCGAAGGGTGTCCACAAGGTACACCATAGTGTCAGCAGCATCAATGGGTTTGTGAATTCATTGGGACATATGACCAAAGCAAAAGTATTTAAAACAGTAAACTGGTGATGGTATATTTATTTCTTCACAATCTTACTTTAGCTGGGAGTGTGGTTTCTTCGAATGCCAGAAGGAGTGCTCCAGTGTCCACTCAGTTGTCTTTTGGTATCCAGCCATTCCAGGTTTGCATTCAATGGCTCATCCAATAGTAGGTTCAAACTCAAGGTGCAAAGCAACAATGTTATGAATTCTGTGGGGGATGACAGTAACTGTAGTACCACTATAATAAGTAAAAGGAAGTAAGGTTCATGGCTACATAGATTTTGTTGCTTCACTCAGCAAATAGCCAGACTACACCTTTCCCAATGCCACAATCTCTACAAACCTGTCCTCAATGTGTTCTACGAAGAAGTAGGTTGCAGTTGTAAAGAAGGTATCACCATTCATTTTGAAAAAAACTGCATGTACCAGCGGACATAGTCCCCAAGGATATATACATACTTTTGTTGATCCATCGTGTCTTCCTCAATGATGAGATAACACAGGGAATGCCACAAACACACAAACATTCCCCAGACCATAATGCTACCTCCCCCGATCGATGATTGTTGTAGAATGTTTTCTTTTAGATGTTTCATGTCTTACATGCCAATGGCCACCTGTCCGATGAAGCATAAAATGTGATTCATCTGGAAAGGTCACCCAGCCTTCATCTCTGATGAACAGCAGTGCATGGGTGCACAAACCAGATGTCTGCTGCGGAGCTCCATACGCAGCACTGTGTGATGAATTGTCATTGAGGAGAATGAGTTTGTAGCCCCTTGTTTCATCTGGGCAGTCATTTACTCAACAATTGCACATCTATTCCCCTGTACATATATTTCCATCTATATCTACACCTACATCTATAAAGATATTCTGCAAGCCACCATACAGTGCACGGCAGAGTATACCCTGTACCACTACTTGTCATTTCCCTTCCTGTTCCACTCGCAAATAGAGCAAGAGAAAAACAACTACCTGTATGTCTCCATTTGAGCCCTAATTTCTCACATCTTATCTTTGTGGTCCTTACACGCAATGTACGTTGGCAGCAGTAGAATAGTTAGGCAGTCAGCTTCAAATGCTGGTTCTCTAAATTTTCTCAATATTGTTTCTCAAAAAGAACATTGCCTTCCCTCCAGGGATCTCCATTTCAGTTCCTGTAGCATCTCCATAACACTTGCATGTTGTTTGAACCTACCAGTAACAAATCTAGTGGCCCACCTCTAAATTGCTTCGATGTCTTCCATCAATCCGACCTGGTATGGATCCCAAACACTCAAGCAGTACTCAAGAATATGTTGCACCAGAGTCCACCACAGCATCATCAGCATACAACCACAGACTGCTGCCCACCCTATCCTCCAAATCATTTGTGTATACAGAGAACAACAGTGGTCCTATCACACTTCCCTAGGGCACTCCTGATGGTACCTTTGTCTCTGATGAACACTTGCTATCAAGGACAACATATTGAATTCTATTATTTAAAAAGTCTTCACAAGCCACTCACATATCTGTGAACTTATTCCGTATGCTTGTGCCTTCATTAACAGCCTACAATGGGGCACTGTGTCACAACACTTTCTGGAAATCTAGAAATATGGTATCTTCTGTTGCCCATCATCCATAGTTCTCAGTATATCATGTGAGAAAAGGGCAAGCTGAGTTTCACACGATCAATGCTTTCTGAAACTATGCTGATTTATGGACATAAGCTTCTCAGTCCCAAGAAAGTTTATTATATCTGAACTCAGAATACGTTCAAGGATTCTACAGCAAACAGATGTATTGGTCTGCAATTTTGCAGATCCGTTCTTTTACCCTTCTTATATACTGGACTCAACTGCACTTTTTTCTAGTCACTTGGGACTTTGTGCTGGGCGAGAGATTCATGATAAATGCAAGCTAGGTAAAAGGCCAACGCCATAGAATAATCATTATAAAATTAACCAGGATTCCATCTTTACCTGGCTATTCATTTGCTTCTAAATCTTTCAGTTGTTTCTCTATGCCAGGTATGCTTATTAGTATGTAATCCATATGGGAGTCAGTCTGAAGGTCAAATCATGGTATGTTTGTAAGATTCTCCAATGTGAATGATTTCTTGAAATCGAAATTTAAAGTTTTGGCTTTTGTTTTGCCATGTTCAACTGCCACACCAGACTGGTCAACAAGGGACTGAATGGAAGCCTTAGACCTGCTTAGCAGTTTTACATATGACCAGAATTTTCTTGAGTTCTCTGCCAGATCTTTTGTTTAGGTGTGACTGTGGTAGTTGTTGTATGCTTCATACATAGTTCTTTTCACTTGTCATCATTTATGCATTCCCTTTTGAACCAAGAGTGCAACACACACTGCTTCCTCAGCATCTGACAAATTTTCTTACTAAACCATGGTGGTCTTTTCCATCTTTTATCCACTTACTAGGCACATAACTTTCCAGATGTCAATTTACAGTCTGCTTACACTTTGCCCATAATTCCTCTGCATCCATCTTACTGGAATTAAGTGATGCCAATTCATGTCTAAGTAAGATGTTAGTAACTACTTACCTGCTCTATCTAGCAGAAACACTCTCTTAGCCTTATTGACTGGTTTATTAACTTTTGTAATCATAGCTGCTATAATGACATCATGAGTGCTAATCCCCATTTCTATACTGACATGGTCGATAAGGTCCAGCCTATTTGGAGATACAAGGTCTGCGAAATTTCCACTGCCTGTGGGCTGCTGAGCTAGCTGCTCAAGACAATTTTCAGAAAATATAATCAAAAGTATTTAACACACCTACCTGTCTGTACCCCCTGCCATGAATCCACAGACATCCCAGTCTATATTTGGCAAGATAAAGTCACCTCAACTGGTGCTGCAAGATCTGGGTACTTACATGCTTTTGATTGTAGATTTCTTTGAATGACTCAAAACTGTCACAGCAGAATCAGGTGGCTGGTAAAAACATCTGACAATTAACTGGGTTTCACCTACACCTGTTATACGCCACCAGATGACTTCACTGTCACACTCAACTTCAACAGAGACTATATTTGTATCAACTGCACTGAACACTGCCCCTCCTATGGCCTCTAGCCTGTCTTTCTGATATACGTTCCACAACTTGCTAAATATCTCAGATCTTTCCACATCGGGTTTCAGCCAGTTCTCAGTCCCAAGAATAATTTGAACATGAGAACTTTCCTGGAAGGCAGTAAATTTGGGAAGTTTATTATGAATACTTGGGCAGTTTACTGATAAAACTGAGACAGTCGAACTGTCTTTATTCTGAACACCGTTTGACTTTCCTTGCTGCATATTGACTGACGAGTGTCCATCAAAGGACTTTAAACTACTGCCTAGCCTAAAAAAATCCTCATGTGTACGCCACAAGTAATGTGCTACCCAAGTAGCTGCTTCCTTTGTGTGGTGCACCCCTGACCTGTCAAGGGAAGTTCTACAAACCTGCACACAATAATGCAGGCCCATAAATCTGCAGCCAAGACTGTCACAGAGTAGACAAAGCCTTTGATTGAGAACTTCTACTCGGCTCCAAACCAAAGGACCCCAATCAACTCTGGGAATGAAGCTGCAAATTGCAAGCTCTGCTTGCGCACTGTGCGCGAGGTCAGCAGGCTGTCACCACCTCTGCCAACTGCCTGTACAAACTGATGATCGCCTCAGAATCCACGCGACAGGCATCGTCGGTGCCAACGTGAGCCACAACATGCAGACAACTGCACGCTCAATAGGTCGAGGCTAGGCCACCTACACATCTCAGATGCGGCTCCTTCACAGACATACCGAGTGCACATTGGCTTTCTCTCCAGGCCTGAACGCTATCTGCCTAAGGGGCTCCATAATGCGCTTAACACTGGAGCCCCCAATAACTAGTAGACCCCACCCCCCATGTACCTGCTCAGATCCAGCTGAAGGAATGGCCACCTGTCCACTTACAGGCTGAATGGGTGAGGCCAGGCAGCCAGTCTCCACATTGGCCCTCCACCTCGAGCAACGCAAAATCATTACCACCCACCACTTATCCTCCTGTGAGGGCAGATCAACCACATTGGGTGCATTAGGAGGTGTCTCAGAAGCAGAGCCCATGGGCAAAACAAGCAACACCTGAGATGTCCCATGCAATGTGCCAGATTCTCTGCCACTGCTACACCCTGAGGCAGCAACCTGCAGCCAAAATCACATTCAGCTGAACTCCTCCTGTGTCCACACAAAGTATGCACATATCCTAGCCATCCTAGCAAGACTAACTGACAAAGTGAACTACAAAAGCAGACAATCCTTGATATGTAACTTGTTAGCCTCTCAATGTGTCACCAATGGATGCTGATGTGTTAATGACCTTGTAGCTGGGTTTGCAGTGAGCAACTATTGTGCTACACACAGAATGAATTTACACATATGAAAACATGAGATTAAACCTCTTAAACAGAGAAACACACATAAAATTTAATAAATATTCTCTGTGGAAGTACAGAAAAAGACAAAAACTTAACTTGCCAGTCTGTAGTCGTATATCAGCCAAGAGCTGGAGCCTGAGTGGCGTACTAAATTAACAGACAGCTGCTTTCAAAACAAAACAAATGAGCACCTACGGTGTTACAGACTGAATTGATACCTGTAGCCATTGTTCATCCTGTCACCTACGGCCTGTTGTCTACCACTGTTGCCTCGGCACTAGTATTGGATAGTGCCATTTTGCCATGAACCGTATACTTTAACGACGGCAGCACACAAACAGTTTACAAACAAAAGCTGTTTCAGAAATGCTTCCAGCCTTGGCCCTAAAGCCAATGATCATGTCCTTTTGGGTGTCAGATAAATCTGCTTCATTTCCGCATTACAACAACAACTGCACTGTTTTCCACATTCCCTCGACACACTTTATATACCCTTCACTGCTCGTGCTACCACCTGCCATCTGTGAGATATTATTGCACAAACATAGGTGGTGATCACATTACTGTGATGACCGTGTTTAAGGAACAGGGACTGAGTACGAATTGCAATTTAAAATGTTTGTGAATGCAAAGTAACATAGACTCTCTAATCAGGTATGTTATAATGTGTTTTATCCCCAGTTTGGAAGTGAGGAACCAGGAATTGAGGAAATCTGGTCAGTCTCTAGTGGAAATAATGCAAATAGGTCAACCCTATGGAACTGTTGATGCAGCTCTGTGTTTCTTCATGGTCAAAGAGTATATCGTGGCAGTCAGATCTCCACAACAGTTATGCTGAACATTACACCACCTCTTTATTTCCTTTGCCATGCATGCAGCAGATGCAACCATCAGCACAGCATGTGCCACTATCCAGGCAGAACACGCCACAGGTGCAGCAAAAAAGGACACTTGCAAAAGGTATGTTGTAATGGCTCCAGTGCAGATATGCTCCCAACCTATGGAAGTGTACCATGTGAGTGATAAATCTATGGAAGTCCTGATTTCTCAGGATGCAATCCAGCAAATGTACTTAGATTTGTTCAGTGAGAAACACTCTGTAAAATTACTCTTGGACAATGGTGGTTGTGTGTCCTTGCTAAACCAATCTACATACTTAAGTTCAGATTATCCAACTGTGCAGGCAGTCGAGACAAATCATTGGGTCTATGAGCTTCATTAAGTGCCCTCACTACAAAACTTCCAGTTTTATTCACTTACGACCAGTTAAATTCTCTTGTGGTAGCTGATCCCAAAGAGAAAGTGATTTGGGACAAACTCTTCCCACACTTTCAAATGAAACAGAGCATGCCATGGAATCTGAAGGTCATTGCACCACCTTAAACAGGCTCTTTGACAGATATACTGCAATCTTCGCATCTAGATTATGGAAGACAACAGATCTCAAAGCTCATACCACTCTTAAAGTGACAGCTACCCAACACTTCTTCAAAGTCCATCCAGTGCCCTGGGCTCTAAAGAAGGCTCTTAACACAGAATTGTATTAAGTCACTCATGAGGGTGAAATATTGTCTGTCTCCCATAGTCTATCACCCACATTGCTGCTAACACTACACAAAACCAGTGGTTCTTTAACACTTCGTGGTGACTTCAAAATGACAACAAATGCATGACATGATGTGGAATCTTATGCTCTACAGACCCCAATATGAACTCAGCTCTTTTCCAGTAAAGCTGACATCACAAAGACATATTTTCATAACTCCTCGGATACAGCATCAAGGGCTTACCGAGTGCTAAATATGCCATACTGCCTTTACCATTATAATTGGTTACCTTTTGGTATCCCTCCAGCCCCTGTCACATATCAGCATTTTGTAGATAACTTGCTGTAACATATTCCCAAATGTGCAGCATACCTTGGCGAAATACTGGTTCAGCTGTGACTCTATCACTGTCACAGTCTCAAGCTTTTGTTCCAAAGGTTGGTGGGAAAAGTATTCAAATTCAACCTGCATAAATGTTCTTTCATTCAGTCCTGACTCACATAATTGGCATTCAAAGAGTTGATAAAACAGATTTGCATCAGTGGAGGACTAAGTCATGGCTATCAACCATATGGAAGTGATGTCTAACATCTTACCTTATGCACCCTGTGGTTATCTAGCAACATAAAGGGCTACCCCACTTGAAGCCCACAGTCCTTGACAACCGTCTTAGGTGATAGTTGACTATGTCACTTGGCTGAATTTCTATAAGTTATTTGAACATTGTATACACTACAATACAATATGGGGTAAATTAAAACCAACATAAAAATTAATGATGTCAGAACTGATCACATGAAACAATTTCGTTATCTTGGTAGTATGGTCACTGAGGGCAATAGATGCTTAATGTAAGTGAAGAGAAGAACTGCACTGGTACAACAGGCATTTATAACTAAGAAAACATTTTAACCAGCAAACATTTGAATATAAATGTCAGAAAATATTTTGCAAATTCATTTGTATCGAGTAAACAGTTATATGGAAGTGAAAGCTGGACTCGGGGTAAACAGAGGTGGAAACAACTTGGAACTGCTGAAATGAGGATATGGTGGACAATGACAAGAGCAAGCTGGACTGAAATAAAAACCAACCTGAAAATCTTAAGGGAAGTAAATGAAGAGAGGAGATTATTAAAGTAAAGAGAAAAATAAAATTTACTGGATGTGTCATCAGACATAAAACCTTCATCATTAAAATTCCTGAAGGGACAGTGCTGGGAAAGAAAGGAGGCGGATGGTCTAGGATGAAGTATTTGGAAGACACTGAGAAGAGGATAGGATGTTGCAGTTATGTGGAAACAAAACGAACAACCAATGACAGATGAGAGTAATTGCACTGACAAGGCATTAGCCTTTAGAATATCAATCAGCTAATTTCAAAGTGTGTATACTTCTTTTACATCCTGTAGTTAGGAGCATGTATCTTAAGCAATTTCAAGTGGTACAACAACATAAAACTAATTGTAAGAGAAGCTGATGTCAGATAGAGATTAACTTGAGGTGTTCTCGGAAAATATTATTCACTTATTATAAGGGCAGCTTACACAACCCTAATTCAACAAATCCCTGATTACTGCTCAGCATTCAGGAATTTTGCACAGTTTTAATTGTGGAGATACAGATAATTCACAGAACAGTTCATTTTGTAAAAAGTTTGTTTCATGAGCACAAGGACATCAAAAGGAGATAATTCAACTCCAGAGGTAGATGAAACAGGAGAGGGATTTTGCTTCATAAAGAAATTTATTGTTAAAATTCCAAGAATGTATGCTCCATAAAGACCAAGCAACATGATACCTATCCCAGACGTATCTTTTGCAATAACCATGATGGTACAATCAGAAAACTCTGAGCTTGTGCAAGAGGCTTAGCAACAGTTGTACTTTCTTGCACCATTTGTGAATGAAACAGGCAAGGAAAAAAAGGGAGGGAGGGATGATGTATAAACATGACTCTGCCACATACAATAAGGTATCTTGCTAAGTGTAAATATAAATGTCAATTTAAATTATTATTGAAACTTATTATTGTTTTTCTGTGGTAAGCCCACAGGTGAAAAATGTTTTGAAATTGCTGCACTGCATAGTTGGTCTTATGTTTATTCTGTACTAGCCAATGTGAATTTCAGTTTTTGTTTGTTTATGAACACCCAATCTGATTGATTACTGTGTATCACGGAACATTTTTTTCTTTGTGTATTCACTTCTTCCAACATATTTCCACATTTTTGTGCAGCCTTGAAATTTTACTTGTACATGACAAGCTCATGCATAGTCACAGACAATTTTGAAATAAAAAGTGTCTATATAATTTTATTGCTTCACGATAATTTGGAAAAATGGTTTTGAAGCTACTTTTACTTCACCACAATAGCATTTTTCATAAGGTAAGCACGATAAGATGTAGTTAATTTGCATTTTCATGTGAATTTTAATATTACTGGTAGATTATATACTTTTATGTCCCTATAAAACAAGCTACACAAGAAATCAACACATAGCTAACTTTACCATCCCTGTGTCAAAATTTTCATACAATGGCATTAGCAGTCACTATGTTTATCACCTTCATATATAATGTAAATAATAAAATAGGCAGTTCCAGATAAAATCTTATTATATAAGTTTCAATCAGTGTAAGTTCTCCACAGTTTCATCTACAAAAGTCCAAATTTAATGGTCTACCTGCTTTTCTGTTGTACGTACGTTGTACAGTATTCACTTGGTTTTTTGTACACACTATTCATGGACACTTGCACATCAACAACTAACTTTATTCTTGGCAAGTGAGATCAGTAGTATGAGCTGAAGATTATTAATGGTACAGAATATTTGCCCAGTGGTCATATAGTTCAAAGCATTCTATTGCAAAAATAGTTCTGAACATAATTGCTGTTACTGGCACACCACAAAGTGAAATAAACTGTTATTGAGCTCCCATTGATGTATACTTTTTTAACATACAGACAAAATGCATTATAAAACATTTACAGAAGAATTGGTCTTGAATGCTGGACTTGGCACTTACACTGCATACTGTTTACTAAATATACCATTAGCATACACAGCAAATGTTAGCTCAAATGGAAGTGAACACTTCCTTTATGAACTGCTAAATCATACAGTGTTGCCAGGTTGCACAAATTCCTGGCCTTAGAATTTCAAGTTTATCATCACATTAACAGACAGTTCAGAATTATTACAGTAGTTTCAGTGATGATTTGGTAGCCAGGCTCTTTAGTCGGAGCCTTTATGTCAGTGGTGCTAGACAACAGACTTCATGGATCCCTTAGACAGTAGACACATCAGAATATTGCAAGATAAAACATTTATCTGAGTTAATAGGTATGACATTTTAGCTTTGCCATTTTCTCAGAAACTATGACAATGTTTTCAGTGCAGAATATAGTGTTGTTTACCTTTCTGTTGTTGTGGCATCCTGGATAGTGTCTGTGGCTATAGACAGCCAGATGTTACTGTCATTTTTTACTGACAGAGTCAGCAGTTACATTACTGTAAATTTACTCTGCTGCACATCACTGCAGCTACAGTTCTCAAGTACTGCAGCTATCTTCAATTACCTTTGTCTATGTCCCAGAATGAATATTTAAGTGGGATTTTCTGAGGCTAAGGTGAACAATGCACGAGTGGCAGCACAGTGAGTGATGTTAATTGTCTTCTTCCTATGAACTGTATACAGCATGCTCTGAGATTTTAAAGTACTGTTATTTCTTCTTTCTAATAAAAAAGAAGACACCCCTTCTTCCAATGATTGGTTTTGCAAACAGGGGAAACATACGTTTGGGAAAGGACTTGGTATAAATGGTTGTTGCATAGATAATTTCTCTCACCGGCAACTTTGCACTTACACACTGCAGCAATGTGCATAAATGGCTGGAACACATACATATTTGACTAATTCAAATATGCTAAGTATTAGCCTCATTCTTTATTAAATGGAAAAAATAAAAAAAAACTTTGTTAATGTCTTTTTTTAACAGCAGCAGCCAATTGTACCTCTCTGTGTGCATAGGATTTGCTCCCCATTATTACTTATAGCTCAGTGTTTTTATGCTTTTATGCCAGCAGGCACCATACCCTAAAACAAACACACACACACACACACACACACACACACACACACACACACACACACACACAAAGTAGTGACCTAAGCATTAGCATTTACTCATGTATCAGTAATGTAGAAAGCAAGACTAGAATTTATCATTCTTTCGATAACCAGATGGTTCGAGATTGTATTACTAATCAGCTGTCATAAAACAATGCCACTAATCTATTTGTTTGGATTACCAGAAAAAATAAATGCTTGAAATATTTCAAATCACTGCCTAAAATTAGCAATTAATATAACTAGTAAGTAACTTCTACATCATCTTGGTATCAAAAGAAACAAATTAGCATCTCTCACTCATTACTGTTCAGCAGGTATCCAATAAAAGAACTGCTTCAGGAAAGTACTGGTGCACTACTGCATTTTTCTTTCTATATAGATATCCCAATGGAAGTTCACAAACAGAATTTTTTAGTTTTAAATTATTCACCACTGACCAGATCTATTGCCCCCTATACAATCTCAAGATCTGACATTAGTTGCATACAACAAAAAAATACTGTATTAGTTTAAGGAAAGTCATTAAAGTGCCCAGAAGTATGCACGTCCTGACAGAAATAAATACTGCAGATAACAAGATTAAAACTATTAGCTACATTGTCAAACAGGAGACAAGACAGCCAGTCAGAGTACAGGATTCCACAACAATTAAACTAGATGACAATGGTGTGATTGATAATTCAAAAGTTGTAAATTTTTTAACTATCACTTTCTAAATGTAGCAGCAAATGTAAGATTAAATAGTTCAGCTGAAGAAGCAAGAGAATATATTGAAAACATCATTCCACAAAACTTTAAGTAACTAGAAGTAGCACCAACATTGTTCACTGAAATTAATAGTTATAAAAACCCTAAAAAACAAAAGCTCATGTGGGGTTGATGGAAGTTCAAACAAAATTCTGAAAAGCTGTTCCAACTTAATAATTAATGTCCTTAGTGATATGTGCAATGCACCACTGGCACAGGGAATTTTTCCAGGCAGGTTAAAATATGTAATTGTTACATCATTCCACAAGAAAGGTTACAAGACAGACTTAATCAATTATCATTCAATTTCCTTGCCAATATCTTTTTAAACAATATTCAAAAAATTAAGATGCTCAAAAGTAGTCGCACACTTAACTGGAAAAAATTTATTAGCGTTTCACAGCTTGGATCCCAGAAATGTTGCTCAACTAAGAAAGATATTTATACATTCACTCATCATACAGTACAAGCCTTACATAATAATTTTTTTGCCAGTTGGTGTTTATTGTGATCTTTTCAAGGCATCTGATTGTGTGCATCATGTTTATCTCTTAGAAGAACTTGGGTTTTACGGAATAGATGGCCTTACACACAGTTGGTTTAAATCACTCAACAAACACATTACCAAAACTTGTTCTGAGTAATTGAGGCAATGTCGGAAAGGTAAGAAAATTTTAGCGACAAAAAAAAAGGGGGAGGGGGGGAGTCCAACAGGGTTCAATTTTAGATCCACTCCTATTCCTTATACAAACATTTTAACATTTTACATCACCCCAGTTCCCAGAACTCCAGATAGACATTGACTGTGGATACTGTATCACAGACACAGTGCCTTTGACTGTTCAGAGATGTCACTAAACCCGCCCAAAGACGTAAACAACCAAGCATGAGCAGTGCCTATTAGATGGAGGGGTCCGACAGCCGGTCAGTTCCAGTAATTCCACCAGGAAGGAGATGCATGGCTCGTGTTGTCTGTTGTTCAACCATGCCTAGACAGTCAATACTGCAGTTTGATTGCATCCTCATTGTTACTTTGTGCCAGGAATGGCTCTCAACAAAGGAAGTGTCCAGGCATCTCGGAGTGAACCAAAGCAATGTTGCTTGAACATGGAGGAGATACAGAGAGACAGGAATTGTCGATGACATGGCTCGCTCAGGTTACCCAAGGGCTACTACTGCAGTGGATGACTGCTACCTATGGATTATGCCTTGAGGGAACCCTGACAGCAACACCACCAAGTTGAACGTCAGGTTATGACTCAAACTGTGTGCAATAGACTGCATGATGCACAACTTCACTCACATTGTCCATTGTGAGGCCTATCTTCGCAATCACAACACCATGCAGTGTAGTACAGATGGGCCCAACAACATGCCGAATGGACTCCTCAGGATTAGCATCACATTCTCTTCACTGACGAGTGTTGCATATGCCTTCGACCACACAATCGTCGGAGATGTGTTTGGAGGCAACTCGGTCAGGCTGAACGCCTTAGACACACTGTCCAGCGATTGCAGCAAGGTGGAGGTTCCCTGATGTTTTGGGGTGGCATTATGTGGGGGCGATGTACACCGCTGGTGGTCATGGAAGGCGCTGTATTGGCTGTACGAAACATGAATGCCTTATAACGACCAACAGTGCAACCATATCGGCAGCATATTGGTGAGGCATTCATCTTCATGGATGACAATTCGTGCCCCAATCATGCACATCTTGTGAATTACTTCCTTCAGGATAATGACATTGCTCGACTAAAGTGGCCAGCAAGTTCTCCTGATATGAACCTTACCTGGGATAGATTGAAAATATCTGTTTATGGACGACATGATCCACCAACCATCTGAGGGATCTATGCCAAATCGCTGTTGAGGAGTGGGACAATATGGACCAACAGTGCCTTGATAAACTTGTGGATAGTATGCCACTACAAATACAGGCTTGCGTCAATGCAAGAGGATGTGCTACTAGGTATTAGAGGTACAGGTGTGTGTACAGAAGTAGTAATACCAACAACAGATGTAGCACATGAGCATGAGTCAGAGTACAATGCTCCAGATTTTTGGATGTACAGACTGATGAAAACTTGAACTGGAAGAAGCATATTACTGAGCTTCTCCCGAAATTCAGCTTCACAACTTTTTCTCTTTGTAATGTTGCTAATCTTGGAAACAAACATATCAACCTCCTGATAAGTCTTGCAATTTCCACTCAATAATGTGGTAACTCATCACTTAGAAAGAAAATATTGATTGCACAAAAGTGAGCCGTAAGAATAATATGTCATTTTCACCCATGGATGTCATGGATGTGCCTCTTCAAGAAGCTAGGAATTTTAATTGCACTGTCACAATACACATATTCACTAATGAAATTCATCATAAATAATCAATTACAATTTTAGAAGAACCGCGATGTCCACATCTACAACACTAGATGGAAAAATGATATTAATTACCCACTGTTAAAACTGTCAGTGGCTCAGAAAGGAGTTCAGTATGCAACAACTAAAAGTTTTGATCATTTGTCCAATAACATAATATGTCTGCCAGGTAGTAGAGCAAGTTTTAAATGTAATTTAAAATAATTTCTCCTTGACAGTTCCTTAATACTAATAATAGCAATAGCAACAGGAAGTATAGCTGGATGAGTATGATTCAAAATAATGTGTTTATTAATGTTAACACCAATCATGTATACACATCCTGTCAACTGATGCATTCCACATCATTTCAATAAAATAATCATTCAAATGATGCATGGAATATATAACTACCTAACTAACCGACCCAGAGGTTGTTTGACAATCTAGAGAACCTTTCTGTTCCATCCACCAAAAACATTCAGCATTTGCCTTTTAAGCCCAACATTACACTGTCCTCATGGGTGTAGACATCATACATAAGGTTTTTAAATCTGTGACACATGCTAGTTGCCTAACCATTTAATTCCAATTTTTCATTTAAAACATGGGGAGTATTCTGAATATACTCCTTAATTCAGTTCATTTTGTATATGTTCAGCATTGGAGCTTGATAAGAACCAGATACAATCCATTGAAAAATACTATAACTGACCTGTTATTGGTATGTCTGGGTGTGGCAGGTAGCTCCAAATACTTTCAGCCAAAACATCACTCATACTTGGATCATGTAAAAGTTCAAAACATATCAGTCGGAGCAAAATGTAAATGGTGTCTCCCATTGGAATACTCCTTATATAGTTGGCAATGTTGAGTGCGATGTTCTTGTACCAGTACATCCCTCGGCTGCTAATGCTTTCATGATATTCCTGTAGGGAGATAACAAGAGGAGAAGAGAATAAGTAAAACATTTAACTTTTGCATATGCAATTCCAGAAACAACAATCTAGAATAAAATGGCACACATATAAAAATACAGTACTGGGCAAATAACATGAAATAAAAAAGAGAAATCTTAAACTTTTATTGGATTAATTACAAATGATCCAGTGTGTTATAAACGACTAATGATCAAACACGAGGTATGTTTCAAGTTAACAATGTGGATCTGATTGCGAGTTATAAAGAGGCTGAATTTTATTCTCCAGTGTTCCCCAATATTATTATTCCATATGTTAGTGAGCTACAGTTCCATCTGAGCAGATCTCTCAAAGTGAAAGTGACAGCATTCCGGCTGATAAAATAAGTATTCAAGTAGCAAAAATTCCTCTAAGGTGACACATAAATTCATTCATTCACACATAGTGTTCCAAAAACCCAATTTTGAAAGAGAGCCTTCAGTGATGTTGGAGGAGCTTATGAGTGCTCAATGCTGAGGTTATCAGTGCTCAGTGCTGTAGAATGAGTCGAGTTATACATTAAGTGTGACAGAAAATCGTGAAGTGCCCTATAATAACTTCACAAATACCATCACATCCAAAAGAGATACAAGTAAGACAAATTTTCACATAGGTAGCCTACACCAATATATTTTCACACTGGTGTTGTACTGCAAAGAACTATGTCAACAAATCAAAATAAGCACCAGATTAAACCAAACATAATAATTACTATGTATACCATGGATCCACACCATTCAAAACTGTCATTCAAAAACAAAAATGACAGTAATTCAGCACTGAAGAATACCTTTGAAGTATAGAACAATAAATTAGGAATGTCAATAATAATGTAAATGCATTAGGTTGTGTGAAACCTGGTGCTTGCATGAATCAATTCTTATTTACAAAAAGTGATATTTCTCCTAACACAATGAAAGATGAGCATATTGTGATCTGTGTTGCTAAAAATTATGTTTCACATAATTAAGCTTTGAATATTGTTAATGCCTTAAGAAAGCCTCAACACTTACTGAAAGATACCCATTGTTCTTCACATTCCCGAAAGGTATGATTTAATTCAATTTTCATGTGTTAACAGGGCAGTAAGAACAATGTGGTATCTTCACAGGCATGACATTGTCACATCAGTACACATTCAGCATGGATGTTACATGGACCAACAATGGCTCAGTAACAGCTGGGGAACAGAACTCTGTGAGAGGGAAACAAAATCATTACGCAAGTCGATCTACAGGAAGCACAGTGTCTGAACGGTGCTGAAAAGATCATGGGCATAACTCAGCACACAACTGATGTGGGTGGCTAATAGCTACACCCTTGGCACAATACATGGCACCATACACTACATCAAGTCTGTAATGGTTGAAATCCAAGTAGGCACTAGACCACTTGGTCTTCTGCTGCCCGCCAGTAAACATTTCTGCCATTGGTTCCGCCCATATTATGCGTCATGTGCGACCTCCATGGCAGGTTTCCAGATTATCCCGCTGCACTAACCATGCCAGATTATCTACCTCCATCATGATGTCTGCTGGTGGGGATACTAAAACCTGAACCAACCACTAAAGGTTGGCAGCCATGCAGCTAGGCGAGCGGGCAAGTTTTGGTGTTCTTGTGAAGATAAGTCATTTTAGATTATAACAACATTTATTTTAGTACTGATTACATGGTAAATATGTGTATTAGAGTGCTTTTTAAGCACACCATTAAAGTTTTCAATTTTCTTTATGTAATATAGCAGAAAATGTGAAAAGATCATACAGTTGGGTTATAGTTGTATTATCAGTTTACATTTTGCCGCAGTAAATCTACAGAATTTCATTTAATTGTTCTTTGCTCTCTCTAGCAATTTAACTGTAGTGTACCTCTTCATTATTTAAGTCACATTTCCAAAAAGTAGTGTGAAGTTTAAGTTGTTGTTTCAGAAACTTTGCACTATTGTTTTTGTTTACATACAATTTGCGTATAGGCCAAATTTGTGGAATCATATTCTCATGTTTATCTGTAATTTAACTGACTTATTCTTAATAAATTATTATGTTTATCATGAGTGAAAAGTGTTTGACGTGCCATAGAATTGTTAGGTTGGGGCTTTGGTGTGACGACTGCTGTAGTTTTTTCCATGTGCGTGATTGTAGTGGCTTGGGAGGAGGGGAAGTAAATGAGACTCATCAGTGTTTTTGTAGGATATGTAGCAGAGATAGGAAGATACTAGAACAGGAGGTGAAAATTTCCACCCTTCAGGCTGAGTTAGACAAAGCCAGGGGAGATCTTGACAGGTTAAGGAGGGAGAAGGATAAACAGAGGTCGGAAGTGGCAATAGGCAACAAGAGGAAGAGGCCCTGAACTTTGTCTGACAGCTTCGTGGTGAATGTGGAAAATAGATTTGACCTGTTGCTTCAGTTAGAAGCTGGTGAGCCTCAAGCAGTTGCAGGTGTAGACAGGGCACAACCAACTTTCAGCAGCAAATTGAAAAGTAAGAATATAGGGAAATCAGTAAAGAGAAAGAAAGTGTTCTTGTTAGGTAGTTCCCGTGGAAGAGGTGTTGGCCAACTTTCACACAATTAACTAGGATCAGAATACCAGGTCACCAATTTTTTTTAACCCTAGTGCTGGTCTGGAGCAGGTGACAGATGATTTAGAATCACTTTGCAAAGATTTCACTCAGGAAGACACCATGGTTATAGTGGGTGGGCCTGGTATTAGTATTGACAGAGATCGTGGGTACAGTATAGAGTGTGACCTGGCAAAGAGTGCATCAGCATCGAAGCATAGTAGTGTTGAGTTTTTATCTGTTCTTGGCTGCCATGACCAACCTCATTTGAACTCTTCTCTCAGGAGAGTTAATTTGGAGTTGGATCGGCTGCTTATGTCAGGTGCAGGGTCACACATTGGTGTGGTTCCTGTTGACTCTCAATAGGTGGGATTATACTAGGCATGGCCTTCACCTCAACAGGAAGGGGAAGGGTAAAGTGGCTGGGGAAAATAGCAGGAAAGTTAAAGGGAGGAGGCACTGTCATGAGTGATAAAATACCAGTGGTTATAGGGTTCAGAAAACACCATTTTTTAGGGTTGTGACAAAAGAAAGAAACCAAGTTTTAAGACAGGTTAGGATTGAGAAACCAAAAAACATAATTATAGCTTATTACATCAGCATAAACAGCTGTTGGTTAAGAATTTTCAACAATCAGCAGCAATTTCAGCTCTACCCCATTTTAACTCAGTCAATATGAAAAGTCAGCTATCTTTATTGCATCAAAATATTCGAGGACTGAGAAATAAAATTAATGAATTAATTATCTGCAAAGCTGAATCAGGGTCCTCAAACCAAGCTAACATAATCTGCCCCTCTGAACATCATGTCACCACTGGTATAGAACTTTTAAGTGTTACAGGATTTAGGTTAGCATCTCACTTTTGTAGAGCAGAAGTAGAGAAAGGAGAAGTTGCCACATTCATCAGGAACTGTCATAAATTTAACAACAAAGACACTCATAAATTTTGGACTAGAATAGCATATGGAAACATGTGCAACAGAAGTAGAATTTGATAAAAATCTTTCATAATATTAAGAGTATATTGAGCACCTGCAGGTAACTTTAATCTGTTTATAAAGCTCATTGAAGCTGTACTGGCCCATTTGGCAACAAAAACAAAGAAATAGTCGTTGCTGGTGACTTCAACATGTATTTCCCTGAAGACTCTCCCAATAAGAACTTATCTGAGTTAGTGATACTTTCATTCAACTTAATTCCCTCTGTAACCCTTTCGGACCTGATACACACAATTGTGTGGGTGCGGTTTATTTGCGTTGCAGCATCATTTTATTCCACTATGCAGCTGAGTTCCAAGTCACACGAGTATGCAGGAATTGCTGTTTCGTATATAACTCGATTTATATCAATATCTCATTATAGACGCGAGATATTGTGTCTTAATCTTTGGTAATTTTCAAGATGGCAGGTCGGAAGCATGTCTGTCGAGGTAAATGTTTATTGTGCTTTATTTATTGTGTTTTGACATTTGGAAAAATGTGTTTGAGATTCCGAAAGGTACAGAAGTAAATAAAATTATGTCTGCCACAATTATTTGAATACTTTCATAGCTACAATGAGTGTAACATCCACACGCACAATTGTGCGTGTTGGGGCTATTTTACCGGCATATGGTCGTTTTCGGTCGATGTTTGTGGTTACGATTCGGAACAGATTACGGAAAAGGCAAGTCATTTTACTGTTGTATTTAAGCATTATTTTCACAGTTCATTTGTTTGTTTCAATTTAGGGCTTACTGATGAGGAAATTCTAGACATTTTAGATGACTCTGAAGTGGAAGTCTTCAGTAGTGATGACGAATTGCTAGATACAACTGCGACTCTTCCAACAATCAAACCTAGACTTGGAGAAAGCTCTGAATCTTCTGTCAACGAGGAAAATTGTAACAATGCTTCTGCAACAATACAACCAGTTGCTCCAGAAGTTCAGGACAATTTTCCCAGTCAACACAGTAGAAAGAATTCTAAAAAAACAGTGGAAACACATCATCGTTTGTCCACTTGGAGAAAAAGACCATTCACCTCCAAAATTTTTGTACACTCAGAGAGTGAGGTAGGACAGGAAACTATAACTCCAATGAGCAATTTCAGTGAGTACTACCCAAATTTTTTTCAGTTAGCATCTGACTGCACTAACAGTTACTACTTTTTGAAGAAACGGAAGTTGCTTCATACAAATCCTCAAGAGATAAAAACGCCTGTATGGCATGCATGTACTTATGGGATGCATTAGATATCCTCATACACATGTGTACTGGCAGAAGTCATTGCGTATGCCAACTATTCCAGATTGTATGCCTAGAGACAAGTTCTTCACTCTCAGAACAGCACTGCATGTTGTGGACACTAACAACATTCCATGTGACTCAGAAACTAATAGATTGTGGAAAGTACAACCTGCAATTAACATTGTACGCAGTGCTTGTTTGAGACTTCCACACCACTCTGAAAATGATTATTCCACTGATGAGCAAATGGTACCATTTACTGGACGCTGCACATTGTCTCAGTATGTTCCAAACAAACCGCGCCCTTTGGGAATTAAAAACTTTGTTTTGGCAACAACGAAAGGTTTAGTACTTGATTTTGAATTTTATCAAGGTAAATAAACTCCTCTGCCAGATGTTAGCCTTGGTCTTGGGCCATCTGTAATACTTCGCCTTGCTCAAACATTACCTCAAGGTGCAAGACTATATTTTGACAGATATTTTACAGCTTTGCCATTATTGCAACAGTTACTTGACCTAGGGCTGGAAGGAACAGGAACCATAACAAAAAACAGAGTGAAACCAGTTCACCTGACAGAAGAAAAAAGACTGAAGAGAGCAGATAGGGAAGAATTCTGCAGGGACAATGATAAAATAGTCTTTGTGGTGTCACCGCCAGACACCACACTTGTTAGGTGGTAGCCTTTAAATCGGCCACGGTCCGTTAGTATATGTCGGACCCATGTGTTGCCACTATCAGTGATTGCAGACTGAGCGCCGCCACACGGCAGGTCTAGAGAGACATCCTAGCACTCGCCCCAGTGCTACAACCGACTTCGCTAGCGATGGTTCACTGACAAAATATGCTCTCATTTGCCGAGACGATAGTTAGCATAGCCTTCAGCTACGTCATTTGCTACGACCTAGCCAGGCGCCATTACCAGTTACTATTGATGCTGTAAAACATGTACCGTCAAGAGCGACGTTCACCATTTATGGATTAAAGTTAAGTATTCCACCTGCTACGTCAGTTTTTTCTAAAGTCTAATTTCCTTGTCCTGTTCCAGACCTCACGCCAGCCTGCATGAGCTAAAACGCGTGCCTTTCGGCTTCCTCTAGTATACCGGGTTGGCTCTCTTGCCAATCCACAACATTTGGCGACGAGGCCAACCCGCGTTCTGTAATGGCTTCGCCACCATCTCCAGATGCACTGTCCGAATTTTATCGCTTACAGAATCAGCAAACGCAGGCCTTACAGGATGCCCTTGGACAGCTCGTCCAGGGTCAACGTGCAATGCAAAACGATGCGGCAGCCGCGACTCCACCGCTAATGCAGCAACAACACGCAGTTGCACCAACTTTTCGTCCTTTTGATGCTGCACTGGAAAGCTGGACGGAGTGGTCACACCAATTTGGATTCCATTTCGCCGCGTACAGAATTCAAGGCAACGAGCGACAGTCTTTTTTATTGTCCTCCATTGGGGGTGCACACATACCGTGTGATAGTAAAATTATTTTTCCGACGCGACGTAGCAACTCTGTCCTATGACGAAATTTTGTCTGCATTAGATGCATATTTCAAAGAATCAGTCAATGTAGTTGCGAAAAGGTATACCTTCTTTCGTACAAAACGTATGGCAGGTCAGACTAATTGGGAGTGGGTTGCAACCTTGCAAGGCCTTACTAGGGATTGTGCTTTTGAGTGTCAATGTGGACTCCATTATTCAGATACTATGGTGCATGATGCAATTGCACAGAACGTTTCTTATGTTCGTATAAGGGAACAGATTTTGAAACTAGTCAATCCCTCCCTTCAACAAGTGATGGACATAATGGATCGGCAGGACACACTTGACTTTGCTCAGGAATCATTTGCAACTTTGCCACCCGTGTGTCAGGTTAACCAGCCCGCCGGGCGAGCTGCACGGAACAGTAAACAGCCCTAGCGCACGGCCGCGCCAAAGCCGCCTGGCTCTCAGCCACGTGTACTGCGCCGGCAAGCAAATGCAGTGCTAAAATCACGCCCGCGGTGTGCTACTAGACATTCGCGTGAGAATTGCCCGTCACGCCAAGCTATTTGCTTTTACTGTAATAAAAAAGGACATGTTCAAAGTGTTTGCCAGAAAAAGCTCAGATCAGAAGCTCAAAACCATTCCAGGCCCTTTGCTTCACACCGGAATCAGAATCGAACCAAGGATACTCAGGCTCGCGAAACTTCGCCCATGGAAATTCATATAGTTCATGCCACTCCGCCCAGTGCCACTCTCTCTAACAGTGACTGTGTTCATCCCACAAACAGTGTGCATCGACATCGCAGGAACTCCCGTCAAGTAGCAAGTGATTTTGTACCAGTGTCAGTTCACGCTGCACGAGACAGTCGCTCTTGTCGTCAGTAGGATAATTAACTTCTTGTGGACTTGGACATTAACGGTAAAGTGATACCGTTCCAGCTCGATACCGGGGCTGAAGTATCACTGATCAATCAAGACACTTACAAACTGCTGGGCACACCTCCGTTGCATACCGCAAGTGTTAAGAACCTATTTAGGTCAAGAGATCCTTGTGTTAGGACAGTGCAGCCTACTTGCAACATACAAGGGACAAACAAAACTTGTGTCATTTTATGTCCTTAATTCTTCTTTTGCAGTGAACTTGTTTGGTTTCGATTTATTTCAGTTGTTTAACTTGTCTATAATAAATCAGGTCCTATCAGTGAACCAGACTGTATGTTCAGACAGTGTTTCTCGTCTCTGTGAAGAATTTGCAGACATTTCTGCACCGGGCCTCCGTTGCGCTAAGAACTATAAAGCACATTTGGAACTCAAAGTAAATGCGCAACCAAAATTTTTCAGAGCGCGCAATGTTCCCCACACATTGTGTGATGAGGTCGCAAAAACATTACACGAGTTGGAATCACAAGGTGTAATTGAACGTGTGCAGGCTTCTCTCTGGGCATCACCCTCAGTAATTTGCAAAAACCTTCTGGAAAATTGAGACTTTGTGTGGACTTCAAGGCAACAGTGAATCCACAACTAGTGACTGCAACTTTTCCTTTACCCTGCGCGGAAGATCTTTTTGACAAACTGTGCCTGGGTAAATATTTTTCGAAGTTGGACCTAGCAGATGCATACTTGCAAATACCGGTGGATGAAGAATCCCAGCACATTTTGGTGGTTAACACGCATCTTGGTTTGTATCGATTCAAACGACTGCCATTCGGGGGTGCATCCGCCCCTGCATTGTTTCAGCAATATCTAAAAACTGTTTGTGCATTGGTCAATACTGCAGCAAACTATCTGGACGATATTGTGATCTCCGGAAAGACGGAAGAAGAACATTTACCCAATCTCAGAACATTATTTCAGGTCTTACGACAAAATGGTCTTCGCTTGCGGAAGGACAAATGTGTGTTGCCCAAGGCAACCCAAGGCATACATCCCAGTCCCGAGCACCTCCGTGCCATACAAGACTTGCCTTCGCTGCAGAATTTGAAGCAGCTACAGAGTGTGCTGGGAAAAATCAACTATTATCATAAATATATCCCACACGCCTCTTCCATTTCAGCTCCGCTTCTTATTATATTAACTGAATACATTGAAAGATTCCGTCTTTTTAACAGTTTACCTTCTACAAGAGTTAAGCTGAATTATTTGCTTAAATCATGAAATTAACAAATATTGTTATGCAAACTGTTAATTACTTTGGAATTAATTAAGGTCTGTTTTTGATAACATGTTTTTGAATAGAGCCAAATAAATACTTTAAGATTACTAATATTTCATATTACAAAAGTTTATAACGAGTACAGAACTTATATTTGTTTATACATCAACAGTATAATTTACGTTACAAAACAATTACTGATTCCACCCTATAAAAAAAGATACTAACTAGGAATAGCTGAAATAACTTAGAAAATCACTTACATACATAAAACTAAGCACAAAATTAGATCTGATGTTATATTCTTTAAAACTGAGGGCCAACCTTTCTCTTACACGAAAATGCAGATTATACTCATGTATGCTAATAGTAAATAGTTAAAAGTAACAAAACAAATTTAAGGAGGCAGACGTCAAAACAAGAGGGAAATTAAAAATATCCCAGCTTGTTTCGTCACACCTTTCAGCCCATGACATGCAGTTCCTTCTGTTAAATCTTAATACTGAACAGGATATAAAATCTGTTAAATCTGAACTCAAGAGGGTAACTAATTAGACCAATTAGCCAAAAATGAATTAAGGATGCTCCTCAGAGACATTCACTGCAGTGATGTTTACAGTGATCATGGCATGAATGAAAAATATAACATTTTTGCTAATAAAGTGCTTACCTTATTTGAACAGTTTTCCCCCAAAACTAACCAATGTTAGATCAAAGTCTACAAAGATGCCATGGATTACTCAAGGAATGGAGGTATATTGGAAAGCAAAAAGAAAACTGTACCTGTCAATCCGAAACAGTTCTGATGTTGATGCTATAGCACATTACAAGAAATACTGCAAAATATTAAATACTGTAACACGGACATCAAAGCAAATATATTACAAAGAAAAGATAGTCATATCTGATAACAAAATAAAGACAATATGGGATATAGTGAAGGAGGAGACTGGTAGAACCAGATATGAAGAGGGGCAATCAGTATTAAGAGTAAATGATACATTGGTGACAGATGTGTATAGCATTGCAGAACTTTTTAACAAACATTTTATAACTTACTAGAAAGATGGGGTTGTCAGGTTCTGTAGATGCTGCCGTGGGATACTTCACACCAGATATTTCAAGTAACTTCCATAATATGAATTTCACCCTCACTACCCCAGCAGAAGTAATGTCCATAATAAAATCTTTAAAATCAAAAACATCTAGTGGGTATGATGAAATATCAACAGAGTTAATTAAAGAACGTGATTCTGAGTTAAGCAACATATTAAGCTATCTACGTAACCAGGCCTTTTATCAGTGGAATAGTTCCTTAATAGTTGAAATATGCTGAAGTTAAGCCACTGTTTAAGAAGGGGGATAAAGAAATAGTGTCAGTTTCGCCAGCATTCTCAAAAATTTTAGAAAAGGTAATGTACAATGGGCTTTATAACCATCTTATCACAAATAACATACTGTCAAAGTCGCAGTTCGGATTTCTAAAGGGTTCTGATTTTGAGTAGGCTATCTACACTTACAGTGAAAATGTACTTAATTCATTAGACAAAAATTTCAGGCCACTGGTATATTTTGTAATCTGTCAAAGGCATTTGACTGTGTAAATCACAATATCCTTTTAAGTAAATTAGAATAGTATGATGTAACCGGAAATGCTGCAAAATAGTTCAAATCTTGTATCTCTGGCAGGAAACAAAGGGTGTTATTAGGAAAGATACATGTATTAAGTTATCAGGCATCATCCAACTGGGAACTAATTACATGGAGGGTCCCACAAGGTTCTATATTAGTGCCCTTACTTTTCTTGTGTATATCAATGACCTTTCATCAGTAACATTACCAGATGCCAAGTTTGTTTTGTCTGGTGATGACACAAACATTGCACTAAATAGCAAATCAAGTGTAGTCTTAGAAAGATCAGCTAATAAAATATTTATGGACATTAATCACTGGTTCAAATGGCTCTGAGCACTATGGGACTTAACAGCTGTGGTCATCAGTCCCCTAGAACTTCGAACTACATAAACCTAACTAACCTAAGGACAGCACACAACACCCAGCCATCACGAGGCAGAGAAAATCCCTGACCCCGCCGGGAATCGAACCCGGGAACCCGGGCGTGGGAAGCGAGATCGCTACCGCACGACCACGAGATGCGGGCTATTAATCACTGGTTCCTTGCCAATTCTTTGTCAATAAACTTTGAAAAAACACACTACATGCAGTTCAGAACTTTTAAGGGGTGTCCCACGAGTATATGCCTAACATATGATGACAAGCAGATAGAAGAAGTGGACAGTGTTAAATTCTTGGGATTACAGCTTGATAATAAATTCAACTGGGAGGAGCACACCACAGAACTGCTGAAGCATCTAAACAAATATCTATTTGCAATGCAAACTCTGTCAGACATAGGGGATATAAAAATGAAAAAGCTGGCATACTACACTTACTTTCACTTCACAATGTCATATGGGATTATTTTTTGGGGTAATTCATTAAGCCAAGGTCAAGTTTTCTGGGCACAAAAACATCTAATAAGAGTTATATGTCGTGTGAACTCAAGAACATCCTGCAGAGGCCTGTTCAGGGAACTAGGGATACTAACTACTGCATCTCAATATATTTATTCCTAAATGAAAATTGTCATTAAAATATATCACTTTTTTTTTCAAACCAACAGCTCAGTCCATGCAATCAGTACTAGAAATAAGAATAATCTTCACAGGGATTTAAAGTCACTTACTCTTGTACAAAAAGGTGTGCATTGTTCAGGAACACACATTTTTAATAACTTGCCAACAGCCATAAAAAGCTTAACAACCAATGATATTCAGTTTAATAGAAGCCTAAAGGATTTTTGGTGGTCAACTCCTTCTACTCCATTGACGAATTTCTCAGCAGAACCAACAGATATTGCGTGTGTGTGTGTGTGTGTGTGTGTGTGTGTGTGTGTGTGTGTGTGTGTGTAACGTCTGCACCAATTCAGAGCACTAACATGTTCATTGTAAATCAATATCATATGTTTATTACCTTATAAATAAAAAACAGTTTTTTTTTAAATTTTAAATTCAGTGCATTAATGCGATCTTAGTAAATGAGTGTTGTAAAAGGATCCTTTATTATAGTGTTCCTTTTAAAAAAAAGACAATCATTCCACTTGGGACCTGTGGAAGATACATTAGCTTATTTGTTTTAGTTGTAAATAGTTGTCATGTATTATTGTTTTTCTGACATGTTCTACATCCTGGAGGACCTCCACACTATGGATCAACTGGAATGAAAGTAAATTTAATCTAATCTAAAAAGGAGACAATGGTGGCGCCAGTGGCTCCAGAAGAAGGGCATGGATGCTGCAGCAATGTGGGGTCCACTGGCGGCAGTAGAGGTGATGCCTCCTCCATCAGACAGGTGGGTACTTGGCTGAGGAGGAGGAGGAGGAGTAGGGTGGATCACAATCCATGGTCTCCAGAGCAGAAGCACAGGTGTAAGCTTCATTGGGGGCCACTGTCACAACTGACAGGACAATGGAGCACAGTATAGGGTTGGCAACAAGCGAACATATCACTACACGTGAGACCCCTCACCTGATACAACATTGTGACCCAACTGGTACCCAGTAGACCAATAGACAGTGGCAGTTATGACCCAACAGGATTCGAGCATAGCTAACTTGCATGACACATCGGCCACTCCCTACAAGCATCCACCATAAACAACTAATAACCTTTGTTGCTCACAACAACACCGTGCAAACTCTCTTCACTCCTCCTGCCAGCCAAAGGACTGATCCAGCAGGCAGACCTGGGAGGAAAATGTGGCAGTTCGTGGTGCTCCTTGGGTTGAGACTGCACGCACTGACCAGTTTCGTCCAGTATGTAGCCAGAAAGCTCAATAATGCATCATCATAGGAAGTGGCAGACAAGGAGTTCTTCATTTGGGTCTTAAATGTGTGCTTGAAGCACTCCACCATCGAGTTAAGAGTCAGGTGAAATGGGGAGCAGTAGCCAGATGATAGATACAACTGCAAATGTAAAAGTACTCAAATCCTCACGAAACTAATTACAAACTGCTGACCATTCTCAGGTACCAGGGGTCTTGGGGATCCCTCAATTTTCAAAAATAACTGACAATGCACAAACTATGTCAGTCTATGATGTGGAAGACAGCTTGGCTACATATGGGAAATTGGACAGTGCATTGACCACCAAACACTGCATGCTGCCTAAAAAGGGGCCTGTGAAATTGACATTCACCCTGTCCCAAGGGTGCTCCAGAACTGGTGGCCTAAGAGATGACTAGCATGGCAGTGCAGCCTGGTTCTGTGCACAATCCTCACAGGAACAAACCAGATGTTTGATGTCACGATTGATTGCCGGCCAGTAGATGTAATGTCGTGCCAATTCCACCACAACTGTTGGGCAGTCCCACCCAGCAGCTTGGAATAAGGGCAAATAAGGAAACCAATAGCTTGTGATTAATGATAAGGAGAGCCTCATACAACAAGACATGAAACATTTTAATGCCAAAAATAATAGCTAGGGCTGTCTTTTCAACCTGTGAATAATTATGCTGCACAGCAGAAAGCGTCTTTGATGTGTAAGAGATCGGCTGTTCAGTGCTGTCTGGGTTCCAGTGGAACAGGATGGCACCAGTGCCATAATGGGACGTATCACAGGTCAGGGTTAAAGGTTTACCTGATATGAAGGAAGCCAGACAGCGAGCACAGCACAAATGCTGCTAGATAGACTGAAAAGCCTGTTGACAAACTGCAGACCAGACAAACTTACTGCCCTTCCGGCAAAGCTGGTTAAGAGGTTGGCAGATGTGTGTGGCCTGGGGAACATACTGAGGATAATAAAAAATCTTACCCAAAACAGACTGGAGCTCCTACAGGGTCTTGGGCACTGCTAGGTTCGCAACGGCTTTGATGTGGTCATTTGTGGGGACAAGACCATCTTTACCAAGCACATGATCCAAAAAAATGCACCTTTGTGGAGAAAAAACTGCACTTCTCCAGCTTGCAATGAAGGCCCTACTTCAGCAAGCATTGGGAAAATCAGATGAAGGTTTCTGTAAATGCTCCTCCCAACCAAGATGTAATCAGGGTAATTGAGGCAAGTGGGAATGCCCTAAAAGCTGCTCCAAATACCACAGGTAAACTCCTGGCTCAGCCAAAATTTCAAAAGGAAAGATATTAAACTGGTAAAGTCCAAATGGGGTACTGAGGACTGGGAAAATCTAAGAAACGGTGTCCAATGGCAACTGCAGTAAATATTGCGCAAGTCAATGTGGGAAAAATACCGACCTCCTGACAACTTTGCAAACCAACTCTGCCTGCTATGAAAGGGATACATCTGCAACACTGCTTGCAAATATTCTTTATTAGTTAACAGAAAATTCACTAGCAACAAACTTCATCTAAACAAATTATAGTAATTTCCATGTTGACTGTGTTGTGATTGGACACCAAGGTCATCAGATCCAGGAAAGACAATGCTCACACCTCTTCAGTGTTCAAATAGATAACAGACTTAGATGAGAGAATCACATTCTCCAAATCTCAAAAAGGTTGTGCTCAGCAACATTCACCATTACAATAATATCCAATATTGGAAATATCAGTACTGTATCTCAAAGTGTGCCTATTTTGGTTATTTCCACTCACATATGTATTATGGAATCACCTTCTGAGGAAATATTTGTCAAACAGAAAAGTGTCATAAAAATTATGTGTAGAGTGCCACCAAGAACTTTCTGACATAGCCTTTTTAAAAAAGTAGCAATACTAAATACTACCTCACAATACCTTTATTTCTTGTTGTAGTGACACTATTATATCAACATCACTTCCATGACTGCATGTAATATCGTACCAACATCAATTAGATGACAAGCAGTTGCTGTAACCGTGTTCCAAATGTGTACTACTCATCAGACCTCACCTCTGTACATCAGCCACAGTGCTGCCTGTGTGTAGTCTGAGGCTCATCTCATCTTGGCAGTACTGAATAGGCCTCGGTTTTTCTCAATCCTAGTCAGTCTAGTGCGACATGACATTTAGCAGTGTGATGTAACACTTTCTTCCAGTATTTGCCCGGCTTATTTTGGTCAGCATGATTTTCTTCAGTTCAGCAGGTTAGTTGTGTCAGCATTGTTTATGCTTCATTATTTATTTGTGGTATAAAAGAAGTTCACAGTGACTGTTTGCACAAAAAGAGGCAGTCTAGTGTTCTATAATTATAATCCTCTAAAAATGAATGGGAATCACAGAGGAGCAAGATGATAACTCTCAATATCTGTTATGTATTCGCATAATTGACAAGTACTGCAAATTTGCTATGAAACAGCATTACAACACCATGCAGAAATAATTTAGAGATTTTGTTGACAATGCAAAAGCTAAAAATTATAATGATCAACAGGCAATTTGTACAGGATTCACTATTCTGTACATGAAGATGTAATCTGTGTTAAATATGCAAGCACAGTACACATGATGGAATGTGTGGTGTAAATAGTAAATTTTCTACATCAGCAATTACAACAGTGTCTGATGGAAGTGAATGAAGAGTTTGGATATGTTACACATTACTCTAAAGTACATTGGTTAAGTCAAAGGACATGGCTGGAATGAGTTTTTGAGTTAAGACCCACTATTGTTGAATTTATGAAGGAAAAAGAAACCATGGACCTAAATTAGAAGATCTGGAATGGATTGCACACCTTGAATTTTAAATAGTCAACTGCCGACTGTCCTTAGTAAGAAATTGCAAGGTGAGAAGCGACTTACTTCTGTATCCATGGCGAAAAAGAATGCGTTGTTGAAGGGACAGTTTCTAAAAAGGAACACCATCCATTTCCCTAAACTTAAATTCACTGAAAATGCAAGGTTTCAACAATACATTGTGGCAATGAATGAATTTCAGGAATAGCTTTCTAAACATTTGAGGAGACTGCCAATTGTACATCTACACCTGAGCTGTTTCTGAGACCATTTGCCATTTCAGTTGAAAGCACCCCTGTGCATCTACAGATGGAACTGGTTGAAACTGCAATGTAACTCCTGTTTAAAAGACAAATTCTTTTACATTATGACTGACCGGCGTTCTATGTAGTTTTCCTCAGGAAGAGTTTCCATACATCTATAATGAGGTTGCAAACATGATATCAATGTTTTGATCAACATATGTGCATGAAAAGATTTTTTTGATTATGAAATTAAATTAGTCATGATTATGTGGTAAGGTGAGTGACAAATGTCTGCAAAACTGACTGCATCTGTCGATATGCTGACAGTGTTTGGCAGATATAAATTTTACTCCTACAACATGCTGAAAATTATTTAATAATATTTATTAAAAATTTATTTTGCTTGTGATCTATATTGTTGAGAAATATGAAAGAAAGTCATATGTGGCACTTTCTCAATTCTCCCCCCCCCCCTCCTCCCCCTCAGACAACATGGTGTGGTAGAGGGCGAAATGTGCACTCAGGCAACAAGAGAGATTGGCAAGCATGCATGAGCACTACAGGTAAGCAGAGTTCTTGGCCATCCAAGAGTTACAGAATATACCTGTCAGCAGACTTAAGTCCAGAAAACTACATTAGCCAATGCGAAATGCGCTTCTTGTATATGATTTGTGCCAAGAATGGAAAAAGGTATGTCAGAAGTTTCCACCAGCAAATTCATATGTTATTACTGCTCCTATTAAACATATGAATCGATTTAGTCTTCCCAGGAAACTATGGACACCTCTGAATTGATTTTGTACAGTGCATGGAATGTGTGATGCCTGTTTGTGTGAATGGAGATTCAAGGATGACCTGACTGACTATTCAAACCATGCAGCACCTGACTGAAGGGTGTTTATTATGAAAATTTCCTGGTGGACTCAATGAACTGCACTTGGTGACAACAGGAACTGTGGAACTGTTAAGAGATCTAGATATTCAATTATATAATTATTGTGCATGTGGTTTGTTTATAATAATCATTTATATACACAGTCCAGTCACATTAATGTGACCAACACCCATGTTCAATATCAACATCCAATAACTACTCACAGACAGCAAGGATCAAGGGGTGGCACTAGCATTGGAAGGAATATAGGTCATGTCGGGGGATGGTGGTAAATAGTGCAGTCATTGGCATAATGTGGAAGCAGAGCAATTTAATTTATCTGATGTCCAAAGAACAACATTGGCTTTTGGGCCAAGGGTGGAGGCATTTTTGAAACAACTAAAATTGTAAACTGTTTGTGGGCCACTGTGGTTAAAATATATTATGCATGACAAAATGTCACTACCCAAAACCTGTGCCAAGGCAACTGAGGTGCCCAACTGGCCATAAAACAGGGACAAACTATGACTGCAGAGATGTTACAGGAAAATACAAGTGCAACTGTTGAGAAACAGACCACCAAGATGAATCAAGGGGGCTACCAACAGTGTCTCCTCAATGACTATTCAGCGAATGTTGCTGCTTATGGGCCTCCACAGCAGCTGCCAGGTTTATGCACCCATGCTGACTGCTGTTCATCAGTGATGAAGGCTGGAAATTGCACACCAGTACCACAACTGGACATCCCCTGTGTGGCGACAGGCGGCCTTTTCAGATGAATCACGTTTTATGCTCCGTCAGTCAGACAGATGGCTGTTGGTGTATATGGCCATGTAACAATCATTGAAGGGGTCCAGGCGGGAGGAAGGAGCATTATCATCTGGGAAATGTTTCTGTGACATTCCCTGGATGATCTCGTCCTTCTGGAAGGCAGAAAGGATCAACAGTAGTATGCATCTACCCTTGTGGACCATTTCCACCCTTACATGTAGTTTGTTTCTTCCTCGGCATGTCTGTATCTACCAGCAGGTCAATGCAAAGTGTCACTCATCTTGCAGCGATATGCATTGTTCGAAGAGTATGAGGATGATTTTACTGTATTCCTCTGGCCACCAAACTCCCCAGATTTAAATCCAATCAAGAATCTGTGGGGCCACCTTGATTGGGCTGTTTGTGCGATGGATCTACTACAGCTGAGAAGCCTAGTGCAGCTGGCCACACACTGGAGTTGGCATGGCCCCACAACCCTGTCAGTACCTTTCAGGACCTCACTCACTCTTTTCCTACATGTCCACACTGGAAGAGGAGGTTACTCAGGCTTTTGACAGGTGGTCACATTAATCTGACCAGACCATCTATGAACTCCTTAAATAAGAATGTAAAATGACCATCAGCCACAGGCAAGGCCCCCTCCACATCTCAGATGAGGGGACCCTGGCAGACATATCGAGTGCACATTGGCTTTCCGTCCAATCCTGAACACTATCTGCCTAATGTGATCCATAACATGCCTAACGTGCCAGCTCCCAATAACTCATAAACCCAACCCTCCATGTGCCTGCTCGGACCTTGCTGAAGGAGTGGCCACCTGACCACTCACAGTGTGAATGGGCGAGGCCACATGGTAAATCCCGACACTGGCACTCCGCCTCGAGTGACGAAGATGCATTACCACCCATCACTCTCTCTGCTGTGATGGCATATCCACTGTGTCAGGTACACTACGAGGTGCCTTGGCAGCAGGGTCTGCGGGTGAAACAAGTGACACCTGAGGTGTCCCATGGAATGCTCCACATTCTCTACCACCACTACAACCTGAGGCAGCAGCCTGAAGGTGACTGTCCGTAGCCAAAAGTGCATCCAGCTGTTCATGAACTGCAGCCAGTGCTCCTGCATCCACACATGGCATGCCCACATCCTACCCATCCTAGTAAGACTAACTGAAGATGTAAACTATAAAAGCAGAATCCTAGATATGCAAATTTCTACGCTCCTGATGTGTCACCAATGGATTCTGATGCCTCAATAAGCTATGTAGCTGCTGTTCAGAAAAAAATGAAACCTGCACTACAGACTATCTGAATATTTAACTTGCTGCTCTGTAGATATGTAACAGCCAAAAACTGGAGCCTCCTCAACATACATTTGCAACAGAATTCTTGAACAAACAAATATAATAAATTTCCTTCATATGAGAAAGCTTCTGTCAAAATATCAGCACAGGTTTAGAAAGCATTGCTCGTGCAAAACTCAGCTTGCCTTTTCCTCACATGATATCCTGTGGACCATGGATAAAGGGTAATAGGTAGAGTCCATATTCCTAGATTTTTGGACAGTGTTTGACATGTTACCCCACTGCAGATTGCTAACAAAGGTATGAGCATATGGAACAGGTTCCCAGATATGTGATTGGTTCAAAAATATCTTCAGTAATAGAACACAGTACATTGTCCTTGATTACAAGAGTTCATCAGAAACGAAGGTATATGATAGGACTGCTGTTATTCTCTATACACATAAATGATCTGATGGACAGAGTGAGCAGCAATCTGCAGCTGTTTGCTGATGATTCTGTGCTGTATGGGAAGGTGTCACCATTGAGTGACTGTACAAGGATACAAGATGACTTTGACAAAAATTCTAGTTGGTGTGATGAATGGCAGCTTGCTCTAAATGTGAAAAAATGTTGGTTAATGGAGATGAGTGGAAAAAACAATACCAATGTTCAAATACAGTATTACCAGTCTACTGCTTGACACAGTCGTGTAAATTAAGTATCCAAGTGTAACCTTGCAAAGCAATATGGAATGGCACGAACATGTAAGGACATTAGTAGGGAAGGCAAATGATCAACTTGGGTTTATTAGGAAAATTTTAGGAATGTGTAGTTCATCTATAAAGGAGACTGCATACAGAACACTAGTGTGAGACATTCTTGAGTCATACTCAAGAGGTTAGGTTCCCACTAGATCGGATTAGAGGAAGACATTGAAGAAATTCAGAAGCAAACAGCTATATTTGTTACCAGTAGGTTCAGTCAACACTTAGGGATTATGGAGGTTCTTCGTGAGCTCCTGGGGGTCCCTGAAGGGAAGATGACACTTTATTAATAGAACACTAATGAGTAAATTCAAAGAATTGCATTTTAAGCTGATTTCAGAATGATTCTACTGCTACCCATGTACATTTCACACAATGGCTAGGAAGATTAAACAGGGAAAGCACAAAGGCATACAGGCAGCAATTTTTCCCTTGCTATATTTGTGATTGGAAAAGGAAAGGAAATGACTAGTTGTGGTGCAAGGTACCCTCCATCACACACCACACAGTGGCTTATGAAGTATGTGTGTATGCATAGATATTTATCTCTACAAATTTCTCCTTGATTTCCTCTTCTGCTTGCACAGTGTACAGATTAAGTAACATCAGGGACAGGCTACATGCCTGTCTCACTCCCTTCTCAAATACTGCTCCTCTTTTCATGTCCTTCAACTTTTACAGCTACAGTCTGGTTTTTGTATAAGTGGTGTATTTTATCTTTGCTATCTTCAGAATCTCAAAGAGTGTATTCAAGTCAATATTGCTAAAAGCTTTCTCTAAATCTACAAATGTCATAAATGTCAGTTTGACTTGCTTCAACCTTATTGGTGGTATCAGTTTAATGGTTATTATATGGGGGTCAAAGATAATTTTCTGCCTAACATTTCTTCTTCCAAAGCTGGAGACATAATTAAAAGTCTTTAATGACTCACAAATCAGTTACAGACCCAGCAAGCCTAACTGTTGACATGCATCTATGCAATGGTCAGTTCATGAGATTATCCAATCACTGCCTACGATCACAGAGTCACACCAACATGTGTTATGGAGCTAGTAGTGGATAAGAGTTGGCGCTGTTTGTTTTATTTAGCACTAAGGCCCACAACTTATCTGATTTCAATCCTCCTTTACAGTTAAAGCTGTTTTTGTGCTTTTGAATTTCTATGGCCTTTCTATACATCCTAGCATAGTAATAATTAGATCTTGATTACACTACAGTGTCAGAGAAACCAATTTGATGGTTCCCTGGTCTCAGTGCATGCTCTGCTACTGCTCATTTATCTGTACTGTCTGGGCAACAGTTGATCTTGTGTTCCTTAAGGCAGGTTTTAATGCTTCTTTTTGCACTTCCTATGTACACTTTACCCCAAGTGCAAGGTATTTTATATATTCCTGCCATGGCAGGGATGGATGTAGGTTCTTTGCAGTGTTCCAATACCCATGCACCTTTCTTGCTGATTTAAACACTGTATCAATATCATGTTTTTTGAATACTCTATTGCTGCGACCTGTGACAGTTCTTACAAATGGAAGGAAAACTTACCCTTTAGTTGGTTTTTAAAAATTCAAATCTCTAGCTCTTTTAGGGTTTAGAGCCTATTTATCTTCTCGTCAAAGAAGCTGTTTCTTCTGAAGACAGTTTTTAATACTAGAGCTTGTCCTCAAAGTCATGTTTTGATAACTGTTCTCTTCTGTATGGGATGGTGACTGAAATTTTGTGAAGGTATCTATTCATGTGGGTGGACTTTCTGTAGACTCTATGCCCATAAGTTCCATCAAGTTTTCAAATTACCTGTACACATAAAAATGAAATTTGACCTTCTTTCACTTTTTTTTAGTGAACTTTATATTAGAATTACTATTACTCAGAAAATGTACTAATTATGAGAGTTCTTTTCCATGAGACCATAAGAGAGAAGTATTATCCACACACTGAAACCAATGTGAGGGTTTTCTCTTTGCCATCTGCAGGGCTGTTTCTTCAGATTTTTCCATATAAAAATACACTGTAACAGCACAGGGTGGGTTTCCCACAGCCACACCACCATTTTGCTCACAGAATTTGTTGTCCCATTGAAAGAAACCATCTAAAGTTTCCCTTCCATTTGTAAAATTTATCACAGATTGCATCAGCAGACTACTCAGAAAACATGATATCAATACAGTGTTTAAACCGACAAGAAAGGTGCGCAAATATTTAAACACTGCAAAGGATCTATGCCCACCAATTGACACAGCTAAAGTATACAAAATCTTTCACAATTGTGGTCAAGTGTAACTGCAAAAAGAAGCATTAACACCTGCCTTAAGAGAAAAAGAGCAATTTCTGCCTGGGCAACACGGATAAATGAGCAGTAATAAATCATGCACTGGGACCATGGAACCAACAGTTGGCTTCTCTGATATGGTGATTTTATCAATATCTATTCATTACTACGCTAAGATGTATAGAGGGGCCATAAAAATTCAAAAGCACAAAAACAACTTTAAGCAAAAAGAAGGTTTGAAATTAGGCAAGTTGTGGACCTTGGTGCAAAATAAAACAATCACCACCAAATCTTCCCCACTACAAGTTCCGTAACATATGTTAACCTGACTTTGTGATCTGATGACCTCATGAACCAGCCATTGTGCGGATACATATAAATAGTTTGGCTTGCTGAGCTTCTTTGAGTCCATAACTGCTTTCTGAATCATTAAAGCCTCTGACAATGTCTCCAGCACTGGAAGATGAAACGATACACAGAGAATTATGCCTCTGACCATGGGCTAATGCCCATAAAACCATTATCACCAATAATGCAAATACCTACTATGAAATCCTGGATTTTATGATTTCTTCAACCTGTCTACTAAGGTGAGTCACAAGGTCAATAATACTTTGTATGTACTTATATTTCTCCAGAACCCAATCTGATCTTGCCTGAGGTCATTTTTTACCAGTTTATCCATTCTTGTGTAAATAATTTTTATCAGTATTTTGCAACCACGACTTACTAAACTGATGGTTTGGTAATATTTACACCTCTCACCATCTGCTTCCTTTGGAATTACAATTATTATACTCTTCTTGAAGTCTGAGGATATTTCACCTATCTCATATACCTTGCATACCAGGAAGAATAGTTCTGACATGGCTCTCTTTAAGATACAAATAATTCTGAGATGATGTTATCTGCTCCAGGGGCCATATTTCACATTCGGTTTTTCAGTGCTCTTTCACATTCTTCTCATAATATCCTCTCTCTCATCTCATCTCATCTCCATCTACTTCCTCTTCTATTCCAGTAATATTGTCTTCAAGCTGTTTCCCTTGTGTTGACCCTATATGCAAATTAATGTAGTGCAAATGATACAAGGGGTGGACAAAAATATGGAAGCACCAGAAACACAACACATTACCATCTCTAATATGGGGTGGGAAAACTGTTGACAGTCAAAAGAGCTTCCATTCATTTTGGAATGGAAAAATACACAACCTGTAGGGTCTTCAAGGGAGTTTTATATCATTATTCCTGTAAAATAGTGCCAAGTGTAGGTACCAGGAGGTGGCTAGTGATCTCTTGAAAGTAGACCACAAAGGCTCAATAATATTGAGATCTGGTGAATTTGGTGGTCAGGAAAGATGAGACAATTCATCCTCATGCTCACAAACATCCCAGTATGACATGAGCTGTTCTTGTCATGGAATGCAGCATCATCACTGGGACAACAAACATGGTACTGTGGGTGGGCCCTGATCAGCCAAATTGGTCACACAATCCTTGGCAGTAATGTGAACTTGCAATACAGTACCATGATATGGCTCCCCAAATCATCGTAGAGTCCCCACCACATTTCATTCTTGGGACTAAACTTGCCCAGAAGTAGGAAACAGTGTGAAACAAGATGCATCAAATCAAATGACTTCCTTCCATTGCTCCACAGTCTGGGCTTTATGTCTTCAGCATGATGTTCTCCTTTTACGTGCATTTGCATCACCGATGAGTGGTTTTGGAATTCCAGCTCACCCTACAATTTGCTACTTCAGAAGTTTGGTTTCTGTTCTTTTGGTGCTGACAAGGTTCAACAGTGTGACATTTGGTTCTGCAGTGACTTTTGCAGCTGTTGTCTTTTTATTTTTTGTCATGTTACTCTACAGTGACTGCCTGTCATCTTCATGCACCACACAGTTTCATCCATGTTGTGACTTGGTGGATGATGGTTTTTCACTTTCCCTTTATGCGGTATAAATCTCTAATATGGTGCCCCTTGAAACACTAGACAGTTTGGCTACCTTGGTTGTGAAAGCACCCACCATATGGAGACCAATAATTTGCCCACAATCAAATTTACTTAGCTCTGACACAACACACTCACAACCACATGGAACACTGTTCTGATCATGACTGACACTTGCAATATATAGAGGACATTGCACAGGCGCCTTTCCTGGTCAAATACAATGGTGTAGCATGCAGGCTTGGCTAGCATCTGCATTTATGTTCCAGCATGCATTTCTCGCAGAGTTTCCATATTTCTGTCCTACCCCTGTACATGGTTAAATTAAGGTTATGGAAATAGCATGATGTAATAAAATACATGTTCCAACTCATCACACAATGTTGCATCTACACACGTTGCTACAAATAGGCAAAGTTAAAAAGTACCTGTTAATCAATACATTCTATAAAGGGATTGATTACTTAGATAATACAGAGTAGGGGTTTGGTAACACAAGCAAATATCAATGTTGTTTTTTTTGTGGTCTTCAGTCCAGAGACTGGTTTGACGCAGATCTCCATGCTACTCTATCCTGTGCAATCTTCTTCATTTCCAAGTAACTACTGCACCCTACATCCTTCTGAATCTGCTTAGTGTATTCATCTCTTGGTCTCCCTCAACGATTTTAATCCCCCACACTGCCCTCCAATACTAAATTGGTGATCCCTTGATGCCTCAGAACATGTCCTACCAACTGATTCCTTCTTCACGTCAAGTTGTGCCACAAATTCCTCTTCTCCATAATTCTATTCAGTACCTCCTCATTGATTACATGATCTACCCATATAATCTTCAACATCCTTCTGTAGCACCACATTTGAAAAGCTTCTATTCTCTTCTTGTCTAAACTATTTATCATCTACAATTCACATCCATATATGGCTACACTCCATACAAATACTTTGAGATAAGACTTCCTGACACTTAAATCTATACTTGATGTTAACAAATTTCTCATCTTCAGAAACGCTTTTCCTGCCATTTCCAGTCTACATTATATATCCTCCCTACTTCAACCATCATCAGTTTTTTGCTCCCCAAATAGCAAAACTCATCTACTACCATAAGTGTCTCATTTATTAATCTAATTCCCTCAGCATCAACTGATTTAGTTAGACTACATTCCATTATTCTCATTTTGCTTTTGTTGATGTTCATCTTATAGCCTCCTTTCAAGACACTGTCCATTCCGTTCAACTGCTCTTCCGGGTCCTTTGCTGTCTATGACAGATTTACAATGTCATCAGCAAACCTCAAAGTTTTTATTTCTTCTCTATGGATTTTAATTCCTACCCCAAATTTTTCTTTTGTTCCCTTTACTGCTTGCTCAATGTATGGATTGAACAACATCGGGGATAGGCTACAACCCCGTCTCACTCCCTTCCTAACCACTGCTTCCATTTCATGCCCCTCGGCTCTTATAACTGCCACCTCGTTTCTATACAACTTGTAAAAAGCCTTTCACTCCCTGTATTTGACCCCTGTTACCTTCAGAATTTGAAAGAGAGTATTCCAGTCAACATTTTCAAAAGCTTTCTCTAAGTCTACAAATATTAGAAACGTAGATTTGCCTTTCCTTAATCTATCTTCTGAGATAAGTCATAGCATCAGTATTGACTAACGTGTTCCAACATTTCTACGGAATCCAAACTGAACTTCCCCGACGTCAGCTTCTACCACTTTTTCCATTCATCTGCAAAGAATTTGTGTCAGTATTTTGCAGCCGTGACTTATTAAACTGACAGTTTGGTAATTTCCACACCAGTCAACAACTGCTTTCTTTGGGTTTGGAATTATAATACTCTTCTTGAAGTCTGAGGGTATTTCACCTGTCTCATACATCTTGCTCACCAGACAGTAGAGTTTTGTCAGGGCTGGCTCTCCCAAGGCTATCAGTAGTTCTAATGGAACATTGTCTACTCCCACGGCCTTGTTTCAAATTAGATCTTTCAGCGCTCTGTGAAATTCTTCATGCAGTACCATATCTCTCATTTCATCTTCACCTACATCCTCTTCCATTTCCAAAATATTATCCTCAAGTATATCGCCATTGTATGGACCCTCTATAAACTCCTTCCACCTTTCTGCTTTCCCTTCTTTGCTTAGAACTGGTTTTCCATCTGAGCTCTTGATATTCATACATGTGGTTCCCTTTTCTCCAAAGGTCTGTAGGCAGTATCTCTCTTACCCCTAGTCATATATGCCTCTACATCATTACATTTGTCCTCTAGCCATCCCTGCTTAGTCATTATGTACTTCCTGTTGATCTCATTTTTGAGACGTTTGTATTCCTTTTCGCTTGCTTCATTTACTGGATTTTTAGATTTTCTCCTTTTATCAATTAAATTCATTCCCTCTTCTGTTACCTAAATATTTCTACTAGCCCTCGTCTTTTTACCTACTTGATCCTCCACTGCCTTCACTATTTCATCTCTCAAATCTACACATTCTTCTTCTATTGTATTTCTTTCCCCTGTTCTTGTCAACCATTCCCACCTTTTTGCAGTTTCTTCAGTTTCAATCTACAGTTCATAACCCATAGATTATGGTCACAGTCCACATCTGCTCCTGGAAATTTCTTACAATTTAAAACTTAGTTCCTAAATCTCTGTCTTACCACTGTACAATCTATCCAAAACCTTCCAGTTTCTCCAGGCATCTTCCACGTATACAATGTTCTTTCATGATTCTGAAACCAAGTGTTAGCTATGATTAAGCTATGCACTGTGCAAAATTCTACCAGGTGGCTTCCTCTTTCATTCCTTACCCCATTCCATATTCACCTACTACTTTTCCTTCTCTTCCTTTTACTACTATCGAATTCCAGTCCCCCATGACACTTAAATTTTCATCTCCCTTCACTATCTGAATAATTTCTTTTATATCATCATACATTTCTTCAATCTCTTCATCGTCTGCAGAGCTAGTTGGCATATAAACTTGCACTACTGTGGTAGGCGTGGGCTTCGTGTCTATGTTGGTTACAATAATGGGTTCACTATGATGTTCGTAGTAGCTTACCTGTGCTCCTATTTTTTTATTCATTATTAAACCTACTCCTGCATTACCCTTATTTGATTTTGTATTTATAACCCTGTATTCACCTGACCAGAAGCCTTGTTCCTCCTGCCACTGAACTTCACTAATTCCCACTATATCTAACTTTAACCTATCCATTTCCCTTTTTGAATTTTATAACCTACCTGCCTGATTACTGGACCTGACATTCCATGCTCCGATCCGTAGAACGCCAGTTTTGTTTCTCCTGATAACGATGTCGTCCTGAATAGTCCCCGCCTGGAGATCTGAAAGGGGAACTATTTTACCTCCGGAATATTTTACCAAGAGGATGCCATCATCATTTAACCATCCAGTAAAGCTGCATACCCTTGGGAAAAATTATGGCTGTAGTTTCCCCTAGCTTTCAGCCATTCGCAGTACCAGCACAACAAGGCCATTTTGGTTAATGTTACACAGCCAGATTAGTCAATCATCCAGAATGTTGCCCCTGCAACTGCTGAAAAGGCTGCTGCCCCTCTTTAGGAACCACACATTTGTCTGACCTCTCAACAGATACCACCCTGTTGTGGTTGCACCTACAGTATGTCTATCTGTATCGCTGAGGCATGCAAGCCTCCCCACCAATGGCAAGGTCCATGGTTCATGGGGGAGGGAGGCGGAGGGGTAAATATCAATAACAATCATACACTCCTGGAAACTGAAATAAGAACACCGTGAATTCATTGTCCCAGGAAGGGGAAACTTTATTGACACATTGCTGGGGTCAGATACATCACATGATCACACTGACAGAACCACAGGCACATAGACACAGGCAACAGAGCATGCACAATGTCGGCACTAGTACAGTGTATATCCACCTTTCGCAGCAATGCAGGCTGCTATTCTCCCATGGAGACGATTGTAGAGATGCTGGATGTAGTCCTGTGGAACGGCTTGCCATGCCATTTCCACCTGGCGCCTCAGTTGGACCAGCGTTCGTGCTGGACGTGCAGACCGCGTGAGACGACGCTTCATCCAGTCCCAAACATGCTCAATGGGGGACAGATCCGGAGATCTTGCTGGCCAGGGTAGTTGACTTACACCTTCTAGAGCACGTTGGGTGGCACGGGATACATGCGGACGTGCATTGTCCTGTTGGAACAGCAAGTTCCCTTGCCGGTCTAGGAATGGTAGAACGATGGGTTCGATGACGGTTTGGATGTACCGTGCACTATTCAGTGTCCCCTCGACGATCACCAGTGGTGTATGGCCAGTGTAGGAGATCGCTCCCCACACCATGATGCCGGGTGTTGGCCCTGTGTGCCTCGGTCGTATGCAGTCCTGATTGTGGCGCTCACCTGCACGGCGCCAAACATGCATACGACCATCATTGGCACCAAGGCAGAAGCAACTCTCATCACTGAAGACGACACGTCTCCATTCGTCCCTCCATTCACGCCTGTCGCGACACCACTGGAGGCGGGCTGCACGATGTTGGGGCGTGAGCGGAAGACGGCCTAACGGTGTGTGGGACCGTAGCCCAGCTTCATGGAGACGGTTGCGAATGGTCCTCGCCGATACCCCAGGAGCAACAGTGTCCCTAATTTGCTGGGAAGTGGCGGTGCGGTCCCCTACGGCACTGCGTAGGATCCTACGGTCTTGGCGTGCATCCGTGCGTCGCTGCGGTCTGGTCCCAGGTCGACGGGCACGTACACCTTCCGCCGACCACTGGCGACAACATCGATGTACTGTGGAGACCTCACGCCCCACGTGTTGAGCAATTCGGCGATACGTCCACCCGGCCTCCCGCATGCCCACTATACGCCCTCGCTCAAAGTCCGTCAACTGCACATACGGTTCACGTCCACGCTGTCGCGGCATGCTACCAGTGTTAAAGACTGCGATGGAGCTTCGTATGCCACGGCAAACTGGCTGACACTGACGGTGGCGGTGCACAAATGCTGCGCAGCTAGCGCCATTCGACGGCCAACACCGTGGTTCCTGGTGTGTCCGCTGTGCCGTGCGTGTGATCATTGCTTGTACAGCCCTCTCGCAGTGTCCGGAGCAAGTATGGTGGGTCTGACACACCAGTGTCAATGTGTTCTTTTTTCCATTTCCAGGAGTGTATATCATTTCACATAACATTTTCCATTATGTTTTTTTTTCTTTCAGTTTTTTCCCCTGAGAAACATTACTCCAAAAGTTAAGCAATGCATAATACTAATACCTCATGGATGCTGACTCAGTTTTTCAGGTTACTAAATGGCAAGTTGTGGTACCCAAAGTGGAAACCAATGGTCCTAACACTCAGCTGACATTGTGAAATAATGTGTGTTGTGTAGTGTGTGCAGGGGTTGGAGTGGGATGGGAGTGAACAGTATAAAATTAGTCTTTTACATTATTAAATAAGTTCTTTGGAGAAAGTATTGTACACTAGGGATAAACAGAATGAGGTAGCATTGTTTCAAACAATGGGACTTGTATTTGGTAGGGTGGAAGTTCCAATTTCCATCTGGTCATCCTGATTTAGGTTTACTGTGGTTTCCATAAATTATTTCAGGCAAATGCTCGCATTGTTCCTACTAGAAAGCCGTGGCCAAATTCCATGTCACATCCTTCTCAAATTAGACCTGTTAGTTTGCAAATGCATGTGTATAAGAATTATAACAACGAAAATAATCAATTTTTGACAACATAATGTAATTGGATAGAAAAAAAAGTACTCACCAAGCAGCAGCAGCAGGAGAACACACACATAAAAACGGGTTTTACTTACACAAGCTTTCAGAGCCAGTGGCTCCTTCTTCTGGCAGAAGGGTTGAAGGGGAAGAAAGAGAAGTGAAGGAAAAGGAATGGAGAGGTTTAGGAAAAGGAGCAGAGTTTGGAAAAGTCATCCAGAACTCCGGGTCAGGGGAGACTTACTGGATGGGATGAGAAGGAAAGACTGATTGTTGGGGACTGCACTGGATAAGATTTGAAAATCTGGGAGTTAAAAGGTGGGAGACAGGGTAATATGAAAGACAGAGATTACTGCTAAAACATCGTGCATGAGTTAATAAGAGTGAAAAGCTAAGTGCTTTGTATGTAACAGAGGTGGGAAGGGGTCAGAAAATGAAAGACGTAAAAAACTAAAATGGAGCAAAGAAAGGAGTAGTTACTGTGAAGAAATGCTGAGACACAAGAAATTAACTTAAATTAATACCAGGTGGGTGGCAAGAACCAAGGACATAATGTTGTGCTAGTTCCCATCTGCGGAGTTCAGAGAAACTGGTGTCGGGGGGAAGAATCCAGGTGGCATGTGTGGTGAAACAGGCACCGAGCTCATGACTGTCATGTTGTAGAGCATGCTCTGCAACAGGATATTGTGTGTTGTTGGTATACACCCTGTGTCTATGCCCATTCATCCTGACCGATAACTTGGTGGTGGTCATGCTGATGTAAAGGCTGAACAGTGTTTACATAACAGCTGGTATATGATGTATTGTTTCACAGGTGGTATTTGATAGTATTATTATGCCAGTTACAGGGCTCGTATGAGTGGTGGTAGGAGGATGCATAGGGCAAGTATTACAACAGGGACATTCGCAGGGGTCGGAGCCATAGGGTAGGGAGATGGTTGCAGAAGGAGCATAGGGTCTGAAAAGGATATTGCAGAGATTGGAAGAGTGATGAAAAGCTGTTCTAGGTGTGGTGGACAAAATCTCAGACAGAATGAATCTCATTTCAGAGAATGATTTTAGGAAGTCATGGCTTTGTTGAATAGCTAATTAATACAGTCCAGACCAGGATAATACAAAGTGACAAGTGGTGTGCACCGAAGTTGTTTTTTGGAGGAATCAGCAGTACCAGGACTGGATGTGATGGCCTGGGAAATCTGCTTTTGAACTAGGCTGGTGGGGTAATTATGTCCAGTAAAGGCTGAGGTGAGAATGGTGGTGTATTGCTGTAAAGAGTCTGTATCTGTACAAATCCTCGAATGCCAAGACTGTATAAGAGGGAATGCTTGACATGGAAAGGATGGCAACAAAATGTAAGTACTATTGTTTGTTAGTAGGTTTAATATGGACAGAAGTTTGTAGCTGGCCTTCAGTGAGGATGAGATCAATGTCAAAGAAAGTGGCATGAGATTTGGAATAGGGCTATGTGGAATTTAATTGGGAGAAGGTATTTAGGGAGTCCAGGAATTTTAACAGGTTAGACTCACCATGAGTCCGTATGACAAAGGTGCCACCAATGAATCTAAACCAAACCAGGGGCTGGAAAGTCTCCTCCAAGAGACCCATGAAAAGGTTGGCATAGGAAGGAGCTATCCTGGTTCCCATGGCCATGCCCCTAATCTGTTTGTATGTCTGATCCTCAAAGCTGAAGTAGTTGTTGTTAAATATAAAGCTGATTAAAGTGAGCAGAAAGGATGCCATAGGTTTAGAATCAGTTGGGTGCTGACTAAGGAGATGTTCAGCAGCAGACACACAGACCATGTACTTGGGGTATGATGTTATAGATGGAGGTGGCATCAATGGTGACAAGCAAGGTGTGTGGTAGGAGCGGGTCAGGAACAGATTTTCAGCAACAACTGCTGCTACTACTACTACTACTACTACTACTACCACTACCACTACCAACACCACTATTAAAACCAAACTCGTCTGAACAGGACTGGGAAGGCCAAACAGTACCAACCGGCCGTCGTGTCGTCCTCAGCCCATAGGCATCACTGGATGCGGATATGGAGGGGCATGTAGTCAGCACACCAGTCTCATGGCCATATGTCAGTTTACGAGACTGGAACCACTACTTGTCAATCAAGTAGCTCCTCAGTTTGCCTCACAAGGGCCGAGTGCACCCCACTTGCTGAAAGTGCTCGGCAGACTGAATGGTAACCCATCCAACTGGAAGCCCAGCCTTACAGCGCTTAACTTCGGTGATCCGATGGGAACTGGTGTTTCCACTGTGGCAAGGCCATTGGCACTACTACTACTACTACTACTACTACTACTACTAATAATAATAATAATAATAATAATAATAATAATAATAATAAAAGGTTAAATCTGCTTTTGAACCAGACTGGTGAGGTAATTATGTCCAGTGAATGCTGAGGGAGTTTTGTTTCTGAGCAGCTATGGTTGGTAGGACTGGGCCCATGCTTATGGTATGCTTGGACAGGGGAGGGGGGGGGGGGCAACAGGTGTGCCCCTCCACTGTACAATACATAATTATAAAATTTCCTTTTTGTGAAGAAGTCTGAGCAACAAATTTTTTTCAGAGACTGACTGCACAGTTCAGATACCAAACATTGTCAAGGACTCATGTGCTTGCATGGCATAAAGGATTCAAGGAAGAACAAGAATGAGTGTAAAATCAGTAACACAATCGTTGTGCTCAGACCACCATTACGAACCAAAATATTTGTGCAGGTCAAGACATTCTTGATGATGACTGACAGGCATATGTATCCAAATTACAGAACATGTTGGAGTAAGTTATGGGAGCTCTCAAGCAATGACCACAAACGACCTAAAGTTCTGTTAAGGGTTTGCCAGATGAGGCCTTCACTTCTTGACTGCAGATCAGAAGTTCAGACGTTTGGAAGTCTGGCAGAAGCTTATAGCATGGTCTGCCAAAGAGAGATGCATATTTTTCAATAGGATCTTCACATGCGAAGAAATGTGGGTCCACCACTACACTCCTGAGTCAAAACAAAGCAGCATGGAGAGGTGGAGGAAAGGGGAGACTGCCCCAGTAAAAGTCAAGACTCAAATGTCAGCTGGAAAGGTTATTTCAACCACCAAGTCATTGATCTTTTGCCTGAGCAACATGAAACCAAAGTTGCTTACTACTGCCAGCTGTTGAATGAGGTGAGGGCTGTGTATCACACAGAAGATGAGACCGACTGATTCGAGAGGGTATCCTCCTCCACAGCAATGCCAGACCCCATACTGCAGTTCTAATGGCCTCAAAACTTGAAAAAAAAAATGACTGGACACAATGTGATCATTCTCCCTACAGCCTGGAACTATCACCCTGTGATTTTCATTTGTTTGGGCCACTTGAAGAAATTCTAAGCAACAACAATATGAAGATGAGAAGAGCATGGAGGAATCTGTGTGCAATCATCTCCTAATGCAATCAACTTCATTCTACAATGCTGGGATTAAAAAATCTTCCTTCTTGCTGGTAAGAATGCATTTCTAAAGCAGGAAATTAAGTGAAAATTAATTAAATTTGTTTTTTAATGAATACCAAATATTTTTAAAAAAATAATCATGTTTATATTTGATTTACCCTCATACAACTACTATACTTGCAATGCCTCAGTAATGTTTACACTCTTGCTGTGTGTAGAGGGAGTAGTGGAGTGGAGTTTATGTCAAAATGCCACAAAGGTGCTATTTGGATCATTTTCCATGGTAACTTTTAAGCAAGTCAGACTACATTCACAGCAGAAAGTGTCATTTCAAGGGCAGTTCATGGCCAACTAAAAGTAAACATGCAAAAATAAGGCCAATTTATGGCCTTAGCTGTATATTCAATGCACAAATTTCTGTAAGATAATTGTATACATAGCTTACAACAGCCTCTGGAATTGCATTTTCACAATTAAGTGAATATCAGAGGCTGAAAGCAGCTGGCTGTGTACTAAATATCCAGCAAAGTGTACCTTGGCCCCTTGAGGAATAATGTTAATGCTCTGACAAATGGAGAGAGGTGTTGCATCCACACTTACAACTGTTCAAGTGCTGTAGATGGTCCAGAATTCCTCTTCATGGACAGCAATGTGTGGCCCAATCAAGTTGCTCTGATGATGATTATGATGATGATGATGATGTTTGGTTTGTGGGGCACTCAACTGTGGGGTCATCAGCGCATGTACAAAGTCCCAATTTCCACACAGTCCAATTTTTTTACATTCGAATCTAACCACTGTCACGAATGATAATGATGATGATGATGATGATGATGATGAAATGATAAGGACAACACAAACACCCAGTCCCCGGGCAGAATCAAGTTGCTCTGTTAGATTAATTACTCACAGAAGAATATTTCTACCTTGTCAGATCTGAAACTACAGCACGCCTGGGATTCATTAGAGGACTGAACTGCTGCCTGCCTGTCTCCACAAAGGACTTTTTCAGACCTCCAAACAGCTCACTAACAGGAATGATATCCACAGCTAATGGAGCTCTTGATCAACCTCATATAATGGGTGCCAGGATTGAGTCAAATGTGTGTGGCAGCTCATGATAAACATAGCACCTTTTAAGTTTATCATTTTTTAGGATTTTTTTTTTACATTGATACTTTTGTTTGTAACTAGGCATAACCATATTCCTTATTTACTTTTGTGGTGTTGTCTGAAGAATGGGGTGCAAAAGCAAGGTTGGCTGCACACTGCACCGACAAATGAGAAACGTCGGCATAGCCAGGCCTCCTAAAGCTTCTCCACACCATTGCAGTAGCTTGTCTACTTATGCTGAGGAATGCATGCCCCAGTTCACAGTCAGTGATCAAGATGACAGCATCATACACACCAGTGTATTAAATGTCTAAGGAAGAACTTTGTGTGAACATTACGTTAGCCATTCTTCAAGTGAAGAGTCTTGTAAATTTATCTGTATCAAGTGATACTTTAATATTTAGAAACAGTTGTAAATACTCAGAACATTTCTGTGGAAATGGGTTATGGAAAATTTTGATCTTCATATCTACACTGTAACAAAGTGAACTAATATTTTATATGTCGTAGCTCTGCTCAGTCTCCAAACCAAAGAACCCACCATTGTGCCAGTGCGTGTATTTTCATACAGCACAACAACTCTTTTCTTGTTGTGGGAGAGATTGTTTATATCGTTACTTTTGTTTGAAAAGGTACACAACTATGGTTGCAAAAGATTTCTAATTATATGTTTTGACAGTCAAATGTCTTGTGATTCAGCTTTGGGATATCTTGTAACCTGTCCAGGAAAAATGCTCACTTTTTTCCTATGCAAAACTTTTGGACATTAGTGCATGAACCATATTGTGTACATAAATAGGATGAAAGTTAATACAAACATATTTGATAGCATGACCAGGTATGATGACTGTATGATTCACTAGAATACTTGTTGTGTCATCATGGGGCACCACTGGAAAATACGCTGCATTATAATTTGTAATTTGTAATCAACAGCCAGATTTCAGCAGACAATTCTATGTAATACAGTTAATTCTGATATTGTCCACTCAGACTCAAGAAGACCAATTCATTATGTTACTTCTGCATATCCATTTTTCTGATTTATTTTAATTTTAGCACACTGAGTATTCAACTGCATAAGTAACTTTGCCCACACTGTTTGTTCAGCCTCTAATGCCACAATTTGCTCCTTCCACAACTCAATGTGATAACATTTTATATATCTTTATAATGTTCAGGTGACAACTGAAGAAAAAATTATGAATAATTTGAATACTGTATTCTGAGAGTCTTATTTCCTTTCCAACAACATATGTACATCCTCTGAAACATTCCTACTCTTCTTTGGCTCTGTAACAGTTATTGTGGTATTAGAGTACTCTACAACATGATTATGAATGCCCTTATTAACATATAATGCAAATGCAAAAACTTTGTCTCTCAATCTGGCATCCACTCACACACTTGCACCCACACATACAGCATTTAAAACTGTTAATAAACTACTGCCACAAAACTGACTTTTTAAAATATGACATAATCATGTATTTGGAGGAGCTATTAATCAAGCAGCTGTCAGAGCAAAAGTTTAAATAATATATCAAGAAAGCGTAGCTGACTGATAGCTAATAAAAAATAGAAAATCCCACCTGAAATTTGGGAAGGACATCTTGCACAAAATATGATTTTAAATACTGCATCAGTTTTACGTAGTCATAAGTTAGAATAGAAAACTGGCCATCAGGTAACATTTCTGTATGTTGAGTTCCACAGCTTTTATAAATTTAAAGAGAGACTTTTTTAATCTCACAAAAGTTGAAATTTATTTTTGAACTTTCTAAAAGTTTGTCTCACCCTCCTCCCAATGGACAAAGAAACAATCTGTGCAACATTTTAGCTCAAACAAACAACTGCTAAATGACCCCCAACAGACATGAAGTACTGAAATTTTCACCTAGAAGGTCCTTTTTCAGTATTTTTTAGTTATTTCATTTGCAATTATTTGCAGATACCAAAATAGCATGTGATTTTTATTTCCAGCAGTTTGTGATCTGGTATTGCTAAACTAGTGAGAAGCTATACCAAATGTTTTTGATGTGAATTATGTTACATGATAAATTTATGCAGTTGCTATTACACTGCTATTAATGTCTGATAAATTTATTTTACAACATCTGTATTTTTACAATTTTAAGAGCTTCGTTTACTTACTTTGTTAACCAAAGATGACATTTCTTCCATAGATGCTTTTTTAATTATTGTTTTGAACAATATGTACTGCTGGTGCAAAGGCATTTCTGTGATACGTACACTCCCTAAGTTTGTAAGAGGGCAGTAGTTTCTTCCAGCAGTTCATTACACAAACTAAGAATATATTTTTACATCTCTCTCTCTCTCTCTCTCTCTCTCTCTCTCTCATATTCCATGTTTCCAGTCAAATCACTGTAGCTAAACTACCCTCAAACTAGCAAGTTTTAAATCTTTTATTATACCATCCATAAGATTTATAAAATTTATAAAAAGTGCAGTGATTCAAAAATACTGTACATTCTTTTTGGTAAAAATGAATGAATTCCTATTAGAAAAACTGACCATACTGCTGATAAGTTATTCCAACTTTACAATGAATCAAAGAGTTCACAGAAACATGTAATTAGAACTGCAGACATAGAAATAGGAAAGAGAGGTCTTTCTCTCAAAATTATGGATGATCTCTGCCCCATGAACCATGGATCTTGCCAAGGCAGGGTGGCTTCCATACCTCTATCATACAGAATAGACACATTGTAGATGCAACCACAACTGTGGGGTCCCTGTGGAGAAGCAGACAAATATACAGTTCCTGATGGGCAAAAATGTAGATGACTGACTGATCTGGCCTTTTAACGTATGGCCCTAGTGTGCTGGTACTGCAAATGGCTGAAAGCAAGTGGAAATACAGGTGCTACTTTTTTTGCTCACGGGCATGCAGCTCTACTTTATGGCTAAATGACAATGGCATTATCTTCGGTACAATCCTATGGAGGTAAAATAGTTCCCCATTTGGATCTCCGGGCAAGAACTAAACACAAGTAAGTTATCACCAGGAAAAACAGAACTGGCATTCTACAAGTTGGAGCATGGAATGTTAGATCCCTTAACTGATTACACAAGACAGAGAATTTAAAAAAGGAAATGGATAAGTTGAAGTTAGATATACTGGTAATTAGTCAAGTGCAATGGCACGAATAACAGGACATATGACAAGGCTTTATACACAAAAGCAAATAATGGTAATGCAGGAGGAGGTCCAAGAACTTATAAGAAAGCAGGACTGTGTGTAAGGTACTATGAACAGCACAGTTAACACATTATCACAGCCAACATGGATATGATGCCAATACACAGCACTGTAGTACAAATTTGTGTGCCAGCTAGATCCATAGATGAAGACATTGAAAGAATATGAAATGAAAGAAAAGAAATAATTCACACAGTTAAGGGAGACAAAAATTTAATGTTATAGGGTACTGGAATTCAATAGTAGGGAAAGAAAGAAAAGAAAAAATAATAGAAGAACATGAACTGGGGGAAAGGAATGAATGATGAAGCCCCCTGGTAGAATTTTGCACCAAGCATAATTAATCTTTGCTAACACTTGGTTTAAGAATCATGTAAGAAGGTTGTATACATGGATGAAACCTGGAGACATTTGAAGATTCCAGATTGATTGTATACAGTGATTCTTATTAATGTTTAAAAACCCTTAAGTGATGTAAATTACACTGATACAAGTAATTTAATATAACACACACGGAGTCACAAATTTTGGGACATACCCCAAAAATGCACATGACAAGTTGAACATGTGACATACCTTGCTGTAAATGCAGCAGTTGGGCTCGATCGTGGAAGGGTGATAGCGCCACGCAATGACTGCTTTCAAGCAATTGGTGCAAATTTAAAACAACTTTTGTAAATGTGATCTGTTCTAAATATAAAGTTACAAAATTATTGTCATCACCGTAACCAAGTAAAAGTGTTCTTATTTTGTGTTTCTCCCATTTTGTCCCTTCTTTTTTTATTTACAGACAATGTTTAGTACAGAAAACATAGGTCATTTACTGGTAATGACGGAATTTGGAAGCTTATACTCATTTACTTGTGAGGCAGTATGGAAGGTTTTCATTGCAATCACCTGTCCTCCCCCGGTAGCTGAATGGTCAGCGTGACGGATTGTCAATCCTCTAGGCCCGGGTTCGATTCCTGGCTGGATTGGGGAATTTTCTCCACCCAGGGACTGGGTGTTGTGCTGTCCTCATCATCAGCCTATCATCCTCATCGACTGCAGGTTGCTGAAGTGGCGTCAAATTGAAAGACCGGTACCCGGCGAACGGCCTGCCCGACAGGGGGCCTTAGCCATACGATTAAATAAATAAATCGCAATTACCTTGCAACTACCTTGCAATTAACCAGCAGAAATCATAAAAACAGTAAATAAAATAATAAATTTTACCTCAATGTCAACACATAACTGACTGGTGCAGTGAAGATAAAAAAATTACTGCCTGTCAGTTGCAAGATTAGAAACCTGAGTCCCATGCACCAAAGTTGTGCAAGTAGGCCTGGAGCTACACTGACATGAATACTTAACTTGGGTTGGGATGATGAGAAGCAACAGACCAACAGATCAACAGCTGCAAGTGTGATGAAGTACATCATGGACTGACATCACATGTTCAACATTTGTCATCCACTTTTTAGGTATTTCCCAACATTTGCAACCCCATGTGTCTCATATTAAATTAATTGTCTCATCATCATCTATGTCACTTCACTTCAGAGGTTTTTAAATGTTAATAAAAATCACCCTGTATAATGATAAGACAGATATTTTGAAACCAAATTTGAAACTGTAAAAAATTTAAAGGGGCATGTGCAGACTCTGGCCATAATTTATTGGTTATGAATTGCAGATAAAAACTGAAAAATTGTACAAAGGTAGGAAATTTAGAAGATGGGACATGGATAAACTGTAAGAACCAGAATGTGTTGAGAATTTTGGAGGAAGCATTAGACAATTATTGACAAACAGGTGAAAGGAATGCTGTAAAAGATGAATGAGTAGCTGTGAGAGATGAAATAGTGAAGGCAGCAGAGGATCGAATAGGTACAGCAACAAGGCCCAGTAAAAATCCATGGATAACACAAGAGACATTGGATTTAACTGCTGCAGAAGCACAAATAAAAATTCAGCACTGGAACCAGACAACAAGGAATACATGCATATAAAAATCAGGTTAGCAAGATGTGCCAAAGAGCTAAGCAGGAATGAAAGGCTTTAGAAGCATGCATAAGTAGAGGAACAACAGACGCTGTCTCTAGGAAAATTAAAGAGATCTTTGGAGATAGAGAAACAACTGTACAAACAACAAGAGCTTGGATGGATAGCCAATACTACACAAAGAAGGGAAATCCCAAAGATAGAAGGAATATGCAGATGGGAAATCCAAAAGGTGGAAGAAAGATAGAGAGAGTCTGTATAAGGAGAACAAACCTATGGAAGATGATATACAAAGAGATGACAAAGTAGGTGAAAATAAGACAGGAACCATGATACAATGAGAAGAATTTGACGGAACACTCAAAGACCTAAATCAAAACAAGATATGTTGAGCAGACAATGAAAGACAATATATCCTCAGAATTACTGAGATCCTTCGGAGGGCCAGCCATAACAAAACTCCCACCTGGTGTGAAAGATATATAAGACAGGCAAAATGTCCTTGGACTTCAAGAAAAATGTAATAATTCTAACTTGAAAGAAAGCTGGTGCTGACCGATGTGGGAATTACTGAACTATCAGTTTAGTAAGTCATGCTCGCAAAATATTCACACAAATTATTTATGGAAGAATGAAAAACTGGTAGAAGCTGACCTTGGGGACTATCAGTTTGGGTTCTGAAGAAATGCAGGAACATGTGAGACCATATTGTCCAAATTGCTTATCTTAGAAGATAGACTGAAGTAAGGCAAACATACATTTTTACCATTTGTAAATTTAGAGAAAGCTTTTGACAATGTTGACTGAAGGTAGCAAAGATAAAATACAGAGATTAAAAGATCAAAAAACATGAAAGAGAAGCTGTGGTTGAGAAGGGAGGTTGTACTCCATCCATGATGTTATTTTATCTGTACACTGAGCAAGTTGTAAATAAAACCTACAAGAAATTTGGAGAGGGAATTACAGTTAAGGGATAAGAAATAAAAGATTGTGATTTGCTGATGACGTTGTAATTCTGTCAAAGGCAACAAAGGACCTGTAAGAACTGTTTTAAATAGATAACTTCTTGAAACGAGCTTATAACATGAACATTAACAACAGTAAGATGAGGGTAATGGAATGTTGTTGAATTAAATCATGTTATGTGGAGGCAATTAGACTATGAAATGAGACTCTAAAACTAGTAGAAACTATTTGGGCAGCAAAATAGCCATTAATGGCCAAAGTAGGAAGAATATATAATGCTGACTGGCCACAGCAAGAAAAGAATTTCTGAAAAAGAGGCTTCTGTTAACACTAAATATAAATTAAAGTGTTATTAGGTATTTTCTGATGATAATTGTGTGCAGTGTAGCCTTGTATGGAAGTGAAAAGTGGACAATGAACAGTTAAGACAAGGAAAGAATAGAAGCTTTTGAAATATGGTGCTATAGAAGATTGTAACACATCTACCAATTAGAAGTAGGTTTATATTATGCAACTGTAATTATGAAGTGTGTATTCTTTGTTGATTAAGGTCATTGATTTGTGACAGGAAATTTAAAGTATTGTAATGTATATATGGAAAAAGCTAAATGATGTTTAAAATAATGAAATTTTATAATATGTGAATATTAGAAGAAAAACATACATTGGAAGCTGGTTCATGCTTAGGGCACTTGTATTGTAAAATGTAAAAGATGTAGGGAAGTCCCTCCACAACAGAAGTGGATCAGTGCAATGTAAAAGGTGGTTTTGGTGGTCGAACTGGGTGGGGTACTTGGTAGGAACGATATGCAGCCAGTGGCTCGTCGTTGCACGGTACACATCGACGGTGCCAAGGAAGGTAATTGGAAGCCGTTTCGCAAGGAAATTTGCCTTGGATGTGGATTTGGCTGTCACTTGGTACTCTCAGCAATAAGGAATGGCTCTAACACATTAAACACTTGATGCCAAGAAGAAATTGTATAGAGCATTCAAACATCAAGAGCCATGAGTACAGTTAGCTGCCACGTCGCTTGCCACCAGTACTTTGCCACTGCTCCAACAACTTCATGCATACAAATATGTATCAGAGCACAGACCAGTTAATTTGTGTGAGTAATTTTAATTATAATCCAAGTGATATAAACCTGTGCTTAGAACCATAACTTCTATCCTGATCATGAACCTATGCAGGATCCACTCCTAAGTGTTTATAAAACTGAGGATCCTGTTTCAAATGCACAATTATTGTTTATTTATATTTGTTAGATGTGCAAGGATTATTGAAAGTGAAGCTAGTTAGAATTTTTCTAAAATACTCTCAACTTATTGCAATGTATTGTTTTGCAAAAATTCTGTGTTAGACTGTGTAAATGTAACTGTCTAAAATACCTGCTTCACAGGTTATGAAAAAGGCACATAAGTCAAATTTATTTGAAACATAATTTAGCCTTGATTACTATCATGAACCATTTATTTGAAGTTAATTGAGCTCAGTGTTGAACAATTTGCCTTGAAAAGTAAAAACATAAACTATTCCAAGTGATGCTAAGAATTAACTTTAGTTGAATTAAATTTTGCTACTGAAATAATCATACAGTTTGACTAGTGATACAATATCAGTTTATGGGTCCCACCATATTCTTCTCATATTAGAAAGGTAATTGGAATATTATTGGTACTAAGGAAATCTGATACATTTCTCTAAATGGGAGCATAAACAGTGTACTGTGATATTATTTATTTTTATTTTTTGGTATTTATATGTCGGTTAAGTCAGAACCCCCTCCTGGCCAAATTTAGTTCTGCACTTCTTGCAGTAACATTTCAGTACTGACTCAAGGAACGATCTTGAGTGTAGCTCTTATTAGTGTGAATTTGGTACAAATTTTGCTTCCTATGATTACTAGTACATGCAGTAATGGTGACTGCTGCTACACACAGCTCAGAGTGCCCTGTGTCCATTTGTATCCTGTGTACAATTCAAAGGGAAATATTAATGAAAGTAACTTCAATAACTAATATTTAATTCTCTTAAATATATATTTCCAAATTCATGTGCCTACATGGGCTGGTGACCGTTCATTTTTTCATTCATATACAAAACTGACTACTTTAATTAAATTCCAAAGTTTAAAGTCTGTATAGTTTTTCTATTAATAGCATTATATTCAAAATGATGGTCCGATACCTTCATCCATTAGATACATGCATAGTCAACTTTTCCGAATCTTCTCGGAGGGTAACATTAGCAGGCTAGTGTTATACATGGCTTTTCCCGTGACAGGACTTGAGGTTAGGTTGTTAGGGAAGAGTGATGTATAATGAAGATGATGGTTACATTGAGTAATGACTGAGCAAATACTAAACTGAATTGGGAAAACAAAATTTATGGCTCAATCTGACTAAAACATGGGATCAGCATAAATGATAAAATATGGTGGAAAAAACTAGTAGAACTAGAAACCAAAATATGATTTTTGTATACATAAACTAGTTCAGAATCAGGAAAACAATAATAACTACTATCCAATAACCAGAACTGCTTAACACCCATGTGAAATGGATACAGCGGTGTACATGTTAAGTTTTTCAGCAATATTTTCTCACTCCTCAAGAAGAGAACTCTACAACTCTGGATCTGTAAAAGGAAATACTGACCTAGGTGAAATACATATTCCAAGATAATGATACAGCAAATGATTCAACAACCTTATTGTGAATCAATTTCATATGGCCATCAATTGTCATTAATGTCTATTCGTCCAGATGTGCAAGTAAACAATGATAAATATTTTAACAATATAGAAGTTGCAAAGAAGATTAGTGTTTAAAATCCTGTTGACAATGAGGTCATAATGGATGGAGCACAAGTTTGGAGTAGCGAAGAATGGGAAAGGAAATGGAACATGGCCTTTCAAAGGAACCATCCTGGCAATTGAGTCAGGATGGCCAGTCAAGGGTTTAGCACTTTTGACATGAGCATTCCGTTTCCTATGTTGCATGGATTATACTCCAAAAAGACAAGCAATGTAGGACCTATGTTGTCTGTTTCTCAGCTTCATAAATGAACTGCAATGCTTTCTTTATGTCTGTTAGCTGTATAAAGGCACTCTGTGATGCTTTTACTACCAGGAAAAAACAAAGATGGCAGCACCCATCACTTGTATTGGCATCAAAGAAATACAGACAACATTATGTGTTACTTGCTTTTTGGAGTTAATGTTCCCCTTGTTGCCGCATGCCACACGTTACAATGTTACACACACAGTGCAAAAGCCATTGATAGTTGTTTGCTACATACTTTGTATTCATTTTCAAGATGAACTTAGTATAATACTGAAAAGCCTAAAGCTCTAATTCTCAGAAATTGAAAAAAGATGTACCCACGTTTTGCACCACATACATACATGTTTTACCATATACACACATTTATGCTTTTTTTAAGGTAAAGGTAACATTCAAAGGCAAAAAATTTTGTCCTTCAAAAACCGTTACCTTACTGTTCGTGAAATAGAAAGATACTAGGAATGTATTCCTTTTTGCAAGAAACACAAAACGAAAATGATACAAAGTTGAAACTTGTCTGTTGGGGACCACAGTGACCAGCTAATGGACTACTATATTTACCTGATTATACGACAAGGGTTTTTCCCAAATTCATCTTTCGAAAAATATGGGGGTCATCTTATATTCACAGAGTAAACTACCGCTGCTGAGGCCAACATTTTCACATTGTTTAATAGGTTACTATAGTGATCATCTTACATTTACAAATGAAGCTATGCCTATTGAGGTTTTGTATAAATCTATTTTGTGCAATACTTGGTTTTACTTGTGTTCAAATAGACTTGAGGTTTCCTGATATGCTGAAGCGATCAATAGAATATTGACTTTGCTCGAACAGTCAGGTGACATTTGACCTGCGGCACTAGTGTAAGGGATGTGTGAAAAACTATGAACTAGCCACTACAACAATCTGATGCTCTCTTAAAAATTGATAATTCTGTGAAACACAGGAGGAAATAGGATTAAATTCTATCAACTTACAAACTTTTGTTGTATTTGAGCAGGTCTGCAGTAAAAGTTCTCATACATGTATAGATACCATATACATACATTTATGCTACTTTGAAAGTAAAAGTAACATTCAAAGGCAAAAGATTCTTTCCTTCAAAAACCATTACCTGATTCTGAAATGAAGTCATTATTTTATTCGGTTATGACAAACCAATTATTTACCAAGTGGGTTGGAAATGAGGAATTTGGTTGCTGTTCGCATATTAGAATACTAGAGAAAATTATTACCCGCTTTTAATCAGCTTTAGAACAATATGCTGACACTCAGATGAAATGAGAAGGAAAATTAATCCAGAATGAAATGTCTAACAAAAAAAATCATATGAAACTGACTGTAATTGTTGTCACATGAACAAATTACCGGGGAAAGACCCATTGTGAAGATAGCATGAACAGACATCATTAGATTGCAGGATGAACAGAAGTTTGACAATTGGACTGAATCATGATTGCGATATTTTATCTATATATTGTTTTCTGTTGTTACATATCACCCACACCCTAGAAGATATTGCCGTCCATGTTTCACTGTTGCTCAAGCACAGCACTATGAAAAGTTTGAGGGGGACCAGTGACTCAGCTTGGCTGATAATTACAACGAGTGTGGAGAGAGGAGTGTTGAAAAGGCAGAAATTCCATTGTGCAGCCAACCATGGGAATGTGTACTGTGTCCTTTGCCTTTTCATGAACATCTACCATGTTTAAACAGCAGTTTGCATGAATCCATTTGCATTCGGAATCAAACTGATTTTAAAATTTGACCAATACTCAACATAAGCATATGAGGGTAATCCCAAAAGTAAGGTCTCCTATTTTTTTTATAAGTACAGAACTCTGTTTGTGTGGCAGTTGGTCACACTGTTATGAAGAGTGCTTCATGCACTGTGAGTAAACACGTGCATGCCGCGCTGAGGCACTCAGTCGTGGCTTGGCAGCCATTGAGAATGGAGCTCTCGTTGGATGTTACCGCCAAGTGCAAACTGCACGCAGTTATTTGGTTTTTGAATGCAAAGGGCACTGCACCGATTGAAATCCATCACCAATTGATGGAAGTGTATGGTGAATCGTGCATGGATGTCAAAAATGTTTGTAAGTGGTGTAGAGAGTTTGCAGCTTGTCAGATCAAAATTCACGACAAAGGAGTGGGAGACAGTCAATTTCTGAGGACCACAACTAATGCTGACAGGTACTGTGAGACTCTGGAAAAACTCAAACAGGCAATTCAGAACCGGAGAAGAGGAATGTTGAGCAAGGGCATACACATTCTCCATGACAAAGCTCGCCCACACATCGCTCGGCAAACCATTGCTCTCCTGCAACAGTTTCAGTGGAACATAATCTCCCACCCACGCCCAGTGACTATCACCTGTTCCTTTGGTTAAAAGAACATTTGGCCGGAAAGTGATTCAGCTCTGACAACGAGGTGAAAGAAGAGGTTCATAACTTTCTGAACAACATGGCAGCGAGCTGGTATGACATGTGCAGACAAAAACTGCCACAGCATCTACAAAAATGCATCGACAGAAATAGTGATTATGTCAAAAAATAGGTAAATGTTCAAGCTGTAAACTGATGTCAACCATTGTCGAATTAAACAGGCCTATGTACTTATAAAAAAATAGGAGACCTTACTTTTGGGACTACCCTCGTACATTTCTGCAGGAGATGCTAACAGTCTATATGGGGACCAGTGGTGTTCTTATGTCTTTTGCACAGCAATGTTGTAAACACGCACTGTGAGGTATAACAGAAATGACTGGGGGTGTGTCAGCTGCTGTTTCTACACAGCCAATGAGAGAGCAGTGGGCAGATAATATTTTTGAAAGAAAGTAAGAGATGTGGAAACATTCTAATCAGTATAGAGGCAAAAGCTGCTGTGCATTAAGAAAAATACAGCTGTGTTCTCTTGTCCCACAGAAATACCAACATATTCAGAAGAAACACTCAAATATTTGTGACAACTGAGATACAAGTTTCACAGTTGTGCTGTTAAGATTATGATGATTATTAAAAATATCACAGATGACATGCTAAGTAAAAAAAAAGGCAGTGTTGATAAAAATTGATGTAAAAAATTTCTTTCTGTTTATTTTATTTCTGTTTGTATTATCAAAACCTAGATAATCAATAAATGGTATAAATTTAGATTAGGTGTAATGTTATGTTTTTACACAGACTCCTGACAACAATAAAAGATAGTAATTTTGATTAGTCGGAATATCTTAAAATAAATTTACCTCAAGGAGTCTCTTAAAAAAAGGGGGAGGTCATCTATTGTTCAGGGTCATCTTACAGACAATAAATATGCTACTACACTTTTGAGACAAAGCAAATAAAGTGGTGGAAGAAAGCTTTTTTCACTTCTTCATGATGGTTCATATGAAAAGTCAAAGCCCACTAGCAAACATCTTGCTGAATTTGTTACTGAACGGGCAATGGCTTCAATAAACAAAGGAGGACTGGTTGAATCAACTTCCACTCAAATTAGTTCAGCAGTAAACAGACTCAGTGGGAGACATTTACCTACACTCATTCTGACTACTAAAATATCACAATGGTCTCAGAGGTGATGTAAGGTTTTTATAGAACGAATCAAGGCAAGACTGGGGAAAGTGCCAAGGAAAGATACTATGCACTACTGTGAGGAATGTGATGTAGGATTTCATTTTCCAAAATACTTCAAAACTTTTCATACCAAAGCAAATATAACTAAGTAATTTTCAATAAAAAAACTACATTTTCAAACAACAACTCTGAATTGTATCTCCATTTAGGAAATAAAGATGAAAAAAATTATTGTTGTTGTGAAGAAAAAACATAATCATTTGAACATAATAAAATGTTCTACGCAGCAGAACCTGCAACACAAAATTCCGAAAAACTGTAAAAAAAGTGCAGTATCCATTTGAATTACACCATAGCTGCCCAATCCTAAAAATGTTAAATCACTGTCCCCCAAAATGCAAGTTCGGTGTGCTAACCACCACACTACCCTGCTGGGTCACGTTTGATGAGTATGGTCCTGTAAAATAAAGTAAGTTGGTAAAACACAGAATATTGGTAATAAAGCTTACACCAACTTACCCTTAGTTTTCTTAATGGGACTATGTCATTTCCCATAAGCGAAGCAAGAAGTGGGAGATGCTCCTCGGACAGTCTTAACCTGTGTGCTAGTTTCTTGCTATCATAACGTATTGTAATAAGTGTAGGAAATTTGATCCTGTCCGCTGCAAAATAGTAGTGTATTCCAGCATGTATCATGAAGTCAGTGTCTCGAGCAAGAATGCCAAAACAAGAATGTCTGCGGACATAGTCGACAATTTCCTCATCACATTCATTAACAGATACAAAAACCTGTAACAAATAGAAGCAAGAGTGCCAGTGATCTATAGAGAAATTTTCAAAAGTTTAACAAGAAATAATAAAGTAACAATAACAACAGTAATAATAATAAAGATTACATACTGCAATAGAATAACAAAGAATTACAGTAGGAACTGAAAGTAGGAAGGAAAGTGTAACTACCTTTGCAATCTTGAAAGATCTTTATGATAAAATAAGATGTCCATTTTAGTACAATTTCCAGCATGAAAGTAACTGAGACACTAGGAAACATACACATTTACTATCAGAACAAACCCATGAGTGGAAAATATCCAATATCTAATCCCCCAACATTTCTTCTTCCTCTGGACCTGCTGCTGTTACTATTAACATAAGTGGGACACTGAGAACGATAGGTACCTGAAGCACACTATCATTGGGCCCACATTTAAGTGAATATCAAAGAAACTGGTGAGATAGCTTTTCATGAATCTTCATGTAAACATTGTGGACCTACAGCACAGATAAACCTGTCTCACCGTGAGATCAACAGAAGTCAGAAGCATGAATAAATGCTACAGTCTCACAATTGACATTGTTGTGTTTTAGGCCTTTATGATTCTCAACACCTTAATTGTTTTTCACAGAGCACAGCCAGCGTAATATTGGAATCACTTACAGTGATGTTCTCAGTTAATTTGGGCATATACATGTGTAGCAAAAACTCTTAACATACTAGCAGTAGTTCTACCAACCTGAAGTTTGGTCTGTTTGCAGGTCTTGTCACACATAATTCTGAGGAGGAGGGGGGATGGAAGCAATAATTTTTTAAATATTATCACTGTCTCAATTTTAGTACAACAGTTAATACAATAATATAATAAATTTACCAGTACCTATAAGACTGTCCATGGAAGCTACTCTTGAAGGTAGTTCGTCAAGACACATAGGTTATCAGTTTGTTATCTCAATTGTGTTTCCATCTTTCCATTCTCTTTATTTTTAATAAAAGTATATAAATCTGTATATGGACACATCAAAAATAATATTGTGCCTATCTAAGTTGATGGTGTATAAATGTACAAGATATGGTTGGTTCATAAAATAGTGACTTATCATTAATCAAAGACTGTTTTTACCACTGTTATCTAGCACAAACTGGGAAGCATCTATTCATGGGGCACAAAGTTTTGTGGCTGGAACAGGGTGATGGTGGTAGTGGTGGTGGTGATGGTGGTTGGGGCAAAAAGCTTAGAGGCACATAATGTGAATCTGTAAGAGGTAGATTTTTTTCATTAATACATACAGAATACCATCATTCAGAACTATTAATAACATGTCTAATGAGTGTGTGTAAGAATAGATGACTGTAAAATGTGTATATAAATTGTAGCAATGTGTTTATGTTTCTTATTGATGGTAAAATAGAAAGCAGGCTACTGACAATGGGCATTTCTTCTGAGACCAGTGGAACTGCTAGGCATAGATGAGCTACAGACTTGAACTTTCAACACAGCTCAGTGAAATTCTGCCTGGCATCTGTCTTTCTCACAACTGGTTTTATATGTGTTTTTCACTTTAAACTAGTCCAGCTGCAAACTCCTATATATTGTATTCTCTCAATTTGAAGTCCGCAGAACTTTCAGGCAGTGGGTCTTTTGAAAATAGCCAATCCAGTAAAATCTATAGGCTCCAGTATTTTCATAGAGCATAGCCTCTTTCCTGTGTTGCTGATGGCCATGAACAGTGAAAGGCACTTCTTCCAGTGTTAGTTAAAGTTTGTATTAACAGATGACGCAAACATGCACTAAGTATTATGGATATTTGAGTAGAAATATATCTTTGCAATAAGGTCAATGCGCAGCTCATTGTAGCAGGGTTGTCAGATCCTTTGAATTTCAGAAGAGCTTACATTTTTTTTAAAGTATTCCAGCAAATACAAAATGTTGTGGATTGGCCGGAGATCCAACCCCGTTTTATTAGAGGAAGCTGAAAGGCACACGTTTTAGCTCACGTAGGCTGGCGTGAGGTCTGAAACAGGACAAGGAAATTAAGACTTTAGCAAAAAATATACGTAGCTGCTGGAATACTTAACTTTAATCCATAAATGGTGAATATCGCTCTTGACGGTACATGTTTTACAGCATCAATATTAACTGGTAATGGCGCCTTGCTAGGTCGTAGCAAATGACGTAGCTGAAGGCTATGCTAACTATCGTCTCGGCAAATGAGGGCGTAATTTGTCAGTGAACCATCGCTAGCAAAGTCGGTTGTACCACTGGGGCGAGTGCTAGGAAGTCTCTCTAGACCTGCCGTGTGGCGGTGCTCGGTCTGCAATCACTGATAGTGGCGACACGCGGGTCCGACGTATACTAACAGACCGTGGCCGATTTAAAGGCTACCACCTAGCAAGTGTGGTGTCTGGCTGTGACACCACATTCCTCCCCCGCAAATCGGCACAAGGTTGTGGCATAAGGCTTCCACCGGCCTTGGGGAGGACCCCATGTTGACGTATGCGACTAGGTGGGGAGCCTAACAACAGGCGAGGCTGTGCCACCTGCAACCTGCCATTCGGACCGAGGGGAGCTAGGAGACGCCTGAAAACCTGCTCCACGGTGCACGCCAACATGCGGTGTACGCGCCCGTAGAGACAGGAGGGGCTGAAGGGTCGACCTACATCGGGCCAGGGCACCCAACGGGCGAAGACGACATATGGTCCGGAGCGGGAAAGAGTTCCATGTCGGAGGACAACTGGTCACGGGAAGCGATCAGCGGTGCGTGACCCAGGGAGGCGCCCGGCGGTTGCAGCGACGCGTCCACTGCGGGCGTCGCCGGCGGGAGAACAGGCGGCAGCGGCGCCATGGGGCAAATTGGAAGGCAGTGTCGGTAACACCTGGGGCTGAGGCGAGCCAGTAGATGGGTCCCCAGGGTGCTGGCCGGACGGCACCGTCACTGAAAGCAGACGGGGAGCGGCAGAGCCCATGTGACGACTGAGGCGCAGCTGATGGAGACGCCAACGCACCTCACCAGAGGCCCCCAAAACCAGATACATAGCGCGGCCGAGGCAGCAAAGAATGCGCCCTTCGAGCCAACGCCGTGAACCTCGATAGTTGCGGTAGTAGACAAAATCGCCTGGGGCAAAAGCAGGTGTCTGCCGCTGCACAGGAACCTGATGCGGCAGATGTAGCAAAGACATCAAGGTGTTATGAGGGCGGCCGTGGAGCAACTCGGCCGGCGAGCGACCATCTCGGGGCTGAGAGCGATACGAGGACAAAAAGAGCAATAACGCGTCCTCCCGAGAATGAGACTCTTTCAACTTCAACATCTGTGACTTGAAAGTCCTGACCAAACGTTCAGCAGCACCGTTTGCTGTGTCGAAAACGGAGCGGACGTCAGTTGTTGAATACCATTGGCCTTGCAGAATGACTGAAATTCTGCGGACATGAATTGTGGGCCATTGTCAGAAACAATAGTCTGTGGAAGACCTTCAATGCAAACGATAGTGGATAACGCTTGGATGGTGGCAGATGACGTCGTGGAAGACATAAACAACAACAAAAGGAAATTTACTGAATGAATCTACCACAACTAACCATCGATCATTCCAGAATGGACCAGCAAAATCGATGTGTAATCTTTGCCAAGGGGAAGTGGCTTTTGGCCATGCAAAGAATTTACACGGTGGTGCTGATTGTTGTTCGGCACACACCATGCAAGAAGAGCACATATTCGTAATCGCAGCATCAATTCCGAACCAAGTACAGTGCTGACGAGCAAGTTGTTTCGTTCTCACTATACCCCAATGCCCTTGGTGGAGAAGCTGTAAGACAGAGGATTGTAACGAACATGGGACCACGACCCTGGACTGATCATAATCAGAACGCAACAGCAAAACACCACGTCTTACAAAAAGTCTCTCCTTGTGAGCAAAAAATCGGCGAACCAACGGATCCCCGATCCGTGACTTTGACAAGGACCATTGTGTAGCAACAAAATGCAGAACGGTAGCAAGGACAGAATCGGCAGCTGTGGCTGTAGCTACACGACGAAAATCAATCAGAAACAATTCGACCACGTCATCGGTTTCTGAATCAATGAACATGCAAGCAAGTTCGGAGGAATCAAATGCTCTATCCACAGCAACAGGCAACGGGACAACGCATCGGCGTTTCCATGCTTAGCAGTGGACCGATACAAGATATCGTAGCGGTACTGCGAGAGGAAAATAGACCAGCGAATGAATTTCTGTGCTGTACGTGGAGGTACAGGCTTGGTCGGATGAAAAAGCGATGTCAAAGGTTTGTGGTCTGTGATGATGGAAAAGTGATGACCATACAAGAAATCATGAAACTTTGTAACACCAAATATGAGAGCCAATGCTTCTTTCACGATCTGTGAACAATTTCTTTGCGCAGACGAGAGCAATTTGGACGCAAAGGCAATAGGGCGATTGTGCGAACCATCTGTGTGCGCCAGCACAGCTCCGATCCCGAAATCCGATGCATCCACCATCAACAAAAGGGGGTTCTGGGGATCGAATGGCGTCAGGCAAGTATTGGAAAGCAACGCCGATTTCAACTGGCGAAAGGCGCGTTCGCATTCTGTCGTCCAGACGAACAGAACACCTTTACGGCGTAAGCGATAAAGCGGAGCTGAAATGGAAGAGGCGTGTGGGATATATTTATGATAATAGTTGATTTTACCCAGCACACTCTGTAGCTGCTTCAAATTCTGCGGCGAAGGCAAGTCTTGTATGGCACGGAGGTGGTCTGGACTGGGATGTATGCATGGGCATTGAGTACATGTCCCAGATAGGGTAAGTCACAAGCAAAAATCACACATTTGTCCTTCCGCAAGCAAAGACCATTTTGTCACAAGACCTGAAATAATGTTCTGAGATTGGCTAAATGTTCTTCTTCCATCTTTCCGGAGATCACAATATCGTCCAGATAGTTTGCTGCAGTAGGGACCGACGCACAAACAGTTTTTAGGTATTGCTGAAACAATGCAGGGGCGGATGCACACCCGAATGGCAGTCGTTTGAATCGATACAAACCAAGATGCGTGTTAACCACCAAAACGCGCTGGGATTCTTCATCCACCGGTATTTGCAAGTATGCATCTGCTAGGTCCAACTTCGAAAAATATTTACCCGGGCACAGTTTGTCAAAAAGATCTTCCGGGTGGGGTAAAGGAAAAGTTGCAGTCACTAGTTGTGGATTCACTGTTGCCTTGAAGTCCACACAAAGTCTCAATTTTCCCGAAGGTTTTGGTAAAATTACTAAGGGTGATGCCCAGAGAGAAGCCTGCACACGTTCAATTACACCTTGTGAATTCAAATCGTGTAATGTTTTTGCAACCTCATCACGCAATGCGTGGGGAACATTGCGCGCTCTGAAAAATTTCGGTTGTGCGTTTACTTTCAGTTCCTAATGTGCTTTATAGTTCTTAGCGCAACTGAGGCCCAATGCAAAAATGTCTGCAAATTCTTCACATAGACGAGAAACACTGGCTGAAGGCACAGTCTGGTTCACTGATAGGACCTGATTTATTATAGACAAGTTAAACAACTGAAATAAATCGAAACCAAACAAGTTCACTGCAGAAGAAGAACGAAGGACATAAAATGACACAAGTTTTGTTTGTCCCTTGTATGTTGCAAGAAGGCTGCACTGTCCTAACACAGGGATATGCTGACCGGAATAGCTAGTAAGCTTAACATTTGCAGCACGCAATGGAGGTGTGCCCAGCTGTTTGTACGTGTCTTGATTGATCAGTGAAACTGCAGCTCCGGTATCGAGCTGGAATGGTATCACTTTGCCGTTAATGTCCAAGTCCGCAAAAAGTTTATTGTCCTGCTGACGACAAGAGCGACTGTCTCGTGCAACATATATATAAAATCACTTGCGACTTGACAGGAGTTCCGGCGATGTCGACGCACACTATTTTTGGTACGAACACAGCCACTATTAGAGAGAGTGGCACTGGGCGGAGTGGCATAAACTATATGAATTTCCATGGGTGAAGTGTCGCGGGCCTAAGTGTCCTTGGTTCGATTCTGATTCCAGCGCGAAGCAAAGGGCCTGGAATGGTTTTGAGCTTCCGATCTGAGCTTTTTCTGGCAAACACTTTGAACATGTCCGTTTTTATTACAGAAAAAGCAAATAGCTTGGTGTGACAGGCAATTCTCACGTGAATGTCTAGTAGCACACCGCAGTCATGATTTTAGCACTGCATTTGCTTGCCGGCGCGGTACACGTGTCTGAGAGCTAGGCGGCTTTGGCGCAGCCGGGCGCGAGGACTGTTTACTGTTCCGTGCAGCTCGCCCGGCGGACCGGTTAACCTGACACACGGGTGGCAAAGTTTCAAATGATTCTTCAAGTCAAGTGTGTCCTGCCGATCCAATATGTCCATCACTTGTTGAAGGGAGGGATTGACTAGTTTCAAAATCTGTTTCCTTATACGAACATCAGACACGTTCTGTGCAATTGCATCACGCACCATAGTATCTGAATAATGGAGTCCACATTCACACTCAAAAGCACAATCCCTAGTAAGGCCTTGCAAGGTTGCAACCCACTCCTGATTAGTCTGACCTGCCGTACGTTTTGTACGAAAGAAGGTATACCTTTTTGCAACTACATTGACTGATTCTTTGAAATATGTATCTAATGCAGACAAAATTTCATCGTAGGACAGAGTTGCTACGTCGGGTCGGGGAAATAATTTGACTATCACACGGTACGTGGTCACCCCGACGGAAGATAATAAAAAAGGCTGCCACTCATTACCTCGAATTCTGTAGGCGGCGAGATGGAATCCAAATTGGCGTGACCACTCCTTCCAGCTTTCCAGTGCAGCATCAAAAGGACGAAAAGGTGGTGATGATGATTGGTGATTTAGGGCGCGCAACAGCAAACGAAAAGTCGGTGCAACTGCGTGTTGTGGCTGCGTTAGCGGTGGAGCGGCTGCTGCTGCATCGTTTTGCATTGCACGTTGACCCTGGACGAGCTGTCCAATTGCCTCCAGTAAGGCTTGCGTCTGCTGATTCTGTAAGCGATAAAATTCAGACAGTACATCTGGAGATGGTCGCGAAGCCATTACACAAGTAAATCAGGGCAGTGTAGTTACGAACGTGGTGTGACCTCGTCGCCAAATGTTGTGGATTGGCAGGAGAACCAACCCCGTTTTATTAGAGGAAGCCGAAAGGCACGTGTTTTAGCTCACGCAGGCTGGCGTGAGGTCTGGAACAGGACAAGGAAATTAGACTTTAGAAAAAAACGTACGTAGCTGCTGGAATACTTAACTTTAATCCATAAATGGTGAACATTGCTCTTGACGGTACATGTTTTACAGCATCAATAGTAACTGGTAATGGCGCCTTGCTAGGTCGTAGAAAATGACATAGCTGAAGGCTATGCTAACTATCGTTTCGGCAAATGAGGGCAAAATTTGTCAGTGAACCATCGCTAGCAAAGTCGGTTGTACCACTGGGCGAGTGCTAGGAAGTCTCTCTAGACCTGCCGTGTGGCGGCGCTTGGTCTGCGGCCACTGATAGTGGCGACACGCGGGTCTGACGTATACTAATGGACCGCGGCCAATTTAAAGGCTACCACCTAGCAAGTGTGGTGTCTGGCTGTGACACCACACAAAATTTTGTGCAAATCTTAATTTTATTTAATCAAATTAGATAAAGGAACCGTAAAACAACTCTTGTAAACATGGCACAATATGTGACACCACTCAGTTTGTGCTCTCACTGTTGCTTGTGGGAACATCCAGCTTATTGTATCATCAATGTGCATATTGCCAAAGTGGCATTAAATAAGAATTCTCGTACCAAGAGGCCAACCTCCTTGAAAGGGGGCTCCTGGTCAACAATGCCATATGGTATACACGTTATTTAAAAAAAAATTCCATCTGAAGTTCCACTGAAAGAAAGAAATGTGCACACATTACTGTTGCCAATTTGTGTGGAGAACACAGGCAAGGAAACTCTGCACCACATGTAGAGCACCACAGAGGAAGCATGGAGTAGAGGAAGCAACCCCCTATTGTCTGAAGTATTTTGCTAGGGGTAAGAGCCATAGTCTGTGTTTCATGGACCAGCAGCGAACATCAGAATGTTTCATGCAGTAACAATTAAATTTTCAAATAAAGTACTGCAGTAGTACAAGCTGCTATATATTTCTTGTCAGTTCAATCAGAACACAACGGAAATAACTGTGGTGTTAACAATGACTAACACTATCCAACGTCATGCTTAGATGCAAGGGCAACAAAACAAAGACTTCCCAGCTGAAGCAACTGAATGTTTTTCTTATTCAATAAAGAAACAGAGAGGCAGTGGAAAAGTGTGCGCAAGGCAATGGGCGACTGGTGACAGTCACCAGATCACACCATTAGCTTCCAAAAAGTATTGCAGTGTTCTGCACATGTAGATTTGAGTTCCACTTCAGATTCTGAGTTTGTAGTGACAAGAACCAAAAAGGTAAAACATGTTACAAATTAGAATCTCTTATGGAAAAAAGAAACAAGAAACTCCCATACAATACCTACTGCTATGCATGTGATAGTTTCCTAAAATTAACAAGTGGTAACAGTGACAGTAAAACACACTTGTGGAAAGAAGCATGGGACACTGAAACTTATCTAGGCAGCATGACTTGATTCACAATATTCATTGTGGCACAACAGAAGTGGCTGGAATCTTAATTAAGGTTACAGGCTAGGCTGGTTTGGTGAAGCTAATTGAAATTCTTAAGAAAAATACACTGAAGCGCCAAAGAAACTGGTATAGGCATCCTTATTCAAATAGAGAGATGTGTAAACAGGCAGAATATGGTGCTGCAATCAGCAATGCCTACATAAGACAACAAGTGTCTGGCACAGTTGCTAGATCAGTTACTGCCGCTACAATGGCAGGTTATCAAGATTTAAGTGAGTTCGGACGTGGTGTTATAGTTGGCACATGAGCAATGGGACACAGCATCTCCAAGGTAGTGATGAAGCAGGGATTTTCCATACGACCATTTCATGAGTGTACCATGAATATCAGGAATTGGGTAAAACATGAAATCTCTGACATCACTGTGGCTGGAAAAAGATCTTGCAAGAATGGGACCAATGACAACTGAAGAGAATCATTCAGCATGACAGAACTGCAACCCTTCCGCAAACTGCTGCATATTTCAATGCTGGGCCATCAACAAATGTCAGTGTGCGAACCACTCAACGAAACATCATTGATATGGACTTTCGAAGCCAAAGGTCCACTTATGTAACCTCAATGACTGCACGACACAAAACTTTAGACCATGCCTGGGCCCGTCAACACCAACACTGGACTGTTGATGACTGGAAACATATTGTCTGGTTGGACAAGTCTCATTTCAAATTGTATTTAGCAGATGGACGTGTACAGGTATGGAGACAGTCTCATGAATCCATGGACCCTGCATCTCAGCAGGGGACTGTTCAAGCTGGTGGAGGCTCTGTAATGATGTAGGGAATATGCAGTTGGAGAGATATGGGACCTCTCATATGTCTAGATATGACACTGACAGATGACAAGGACATAAGCATCCTGTCTGATCACCTGCATCCATTCATGTCCCTTGTGCATTCTGACAGACTTGGGCAATTCCAGCAGGACAATACAACACACCACACATTCAGAACTGCTATAGAGTGGCTCCAGGAACACTCTTATGAGTTTAAACACGTCCTCTGGCCACCAAACTCCCCAGAGATGAACATTATAGAACATATCTGGGATGCCTTGCAATGTGCTGTTCAGAAATCTTGACCCCCTCGTCCTCTTACAGAGTTATGGACAGCCCTGCAAGATTCAAGGTGTCGTTTCCCTCCAGCACTACTTCAGACATTAGTCAAGTCCATGCCATGTCGTGTTGCGGCACTTCTGTATGCTCGTAGGGGCCCTACATGATATTAGGCAGGTGTACCTGTTTCTCTGGTTCTTCAGTGTAAATTTAGCTTTATTATTGATGAATAAATGGGTATAGGATCTGCATAAAACGTTTGTGCATGGCAGTCCATGTCCAGAGTGAAGGAAACAAAGTAACATATGCCTTTTTAAGATTGTTTTCACTTACTGCTAGGACTATTAAAACACTGATCAGGAAGTTGTCGTGTTCTTCTATCATAATGATATTCCTTTCAAACAGAACATGACTGGTTTCACTATGGAAGGGGGGCAAATGCTATATTAGGGGCCTTGCATACCTTGTCCACTTGATTTGTGCAAGATATTCAACTGCTGTTTGTGATGAAATGGAATTGCCATATATTTGCACTTTTTTATTCATATGTAGGCTTAAACCTTCCTTGATACACAGAACATTATTATATTTGCTTACAAATGTGGCTGTTGCCATAATCTTGGCTGTTTTTTCCACTATCGGACCAGGTTTTTATAAGGGTAGTCATGAAGTTTTAATTATTAACTTCACTAAATAAAGTTACATAATTAATTTTTTGTTTGTTAGCAGGTACATATCTACAGGCCAGGGAAATAATGAACTCCCTGCACTACACCACTACAACACACTACTATGAGAGTCAAAAAGAAAAGACAACAGTCCTTTGATAAAATGGAGTATTGTGTGGCAACTCATTTTCTGGATTTAAAGGGGACAACGCTGAAACAAAGTGGAAGTTTAAGATAAACCAGCACCATCATATGGCACAGTTCTTAGGTGGCACAGATGTTCCAGTGAGATCAAACATGTCCGAGTGATAAAGAAGGAAGAGGGAGACCATTTCTCTGTAAAGAGTCAGGTATCTTAGGAGAAGTGGAGGGCACAATGCTCAAAGACCAAGATATCACAATAGAGGTGATAGTGGAAAAAGTGAACATTAGTCATGGATCAGTTTACAGCTTCTAATACAACATTTTATTGCCTGATGTGTTCCTTTAACTGCTCACACCTCTTCAAAAAGCCTGCCAAACTAACACAGTTGTGGCTCTATCAGACCGATCCAGACACCTTTACTCTTCTACCAACATAATAATAATAATTGTTTTTCAATGATTTCACATTTATTTTGTACTGATGGTCTTTCCTTCCCTTATAAACCTCATTAGCAAGCAGCCTATGTCCTATATCTTCCCATGCATTCTTATTCACATTTGCTTGGTAAATTCCCGAAGTCTAGCTCTTACCTCCTTTGTAAGGCTTTTCCATCATTTCCATGACACTACTTGTCCTGTAGTCTAAGCAGATATTCAGACAAGCTTTGCTACTCTTCCTTTCCTGGTCTCATATCTCTGCATTCTAACATCGATTTTATTAGTCTTGCTGCTTTAGTGTAATAAACTGGGGCTCACAGCAGCTTTATTACTTTTAGTAGAACATTCTTTGCTTCAGATTTCAATGTAATCTGCTTCTGTTCTGATTGTGTGTCAACATCTTTTAATGAAGTTAACCACTGACTGAATATCTCAGTTAATACATTTTTATTCCTCCTATATTTGCTTTGCGGTATTCAGCAACTGCACCTTCTTTGTTTTTTGTCTGTCTTGTGCTCTCTAATTCCTTTACTACTGGCTTATGGTCACTTATCTCATTAATTATATCACCAGGCCTTATCAGAAAAAAAAATCCAGTAAATTATCACTGCTTACATTTTCTGAAACAAACTGCACACAGCGTGTTCACTAAGAGTTGATTGGTGCCTTATGAACCTACTTTCCCTCAGCAATATACTGCTGGTATGTTTTGATATCCCCAATTATATTTCCATCCTTGTTATCAGCCAGGTTCCCATAATTTTAACAGTATCTTGACTACACTTTCCTTCCATTCTCCATTTTCCATTCTGTATATGGCCACTACATCCACCTCTTCCTCTCTACAGGTGTTTAGCTGTACTCCTACAATTTCAATGATACTATCACAGAAACTCTGCTGACATACATATGCTTCAAGCATTAAAATAAATATCCCATACCCCTGATCCCTCTATCCCTAGATCCCTAGCAAGGCAAGTGAGTAATCATTTCCATTGTTGCCCCTAAATGTCGTGATGAAGTAAGAGAGTTTCAGAATGTTGTAAAGGTAAAAATACATAGACTATTTAATCCCAGCCAGATATGCCGGCTCTCTAGACATATGCTTCTACTCAGGCTGCTTGAGCAGTATGATGTACTGAACCTCTTTTAATAGTTCCATATTTTGTGTTTCTCATCTTCAGCACACTTTATCTTAAGGTGAAGAGTCCTTTTAAATCCACAACATGCCATGACATTAGCCAACATTGAAAATTGTATTAGAATGTTACATGAAAGAAAATTATCTAGAATCAGTCTCCTTGAGAGATATTTTGTATCAAAATCCCTCTCATTTTAAATCTTTTGATGACATGTATTTAGGGGTAAGGGTTTTGTTTAAGACTGATAAAAATACAGACTTGGTTTGTGACCAAATTAAGACCTTTAAACAAGTTTTCGTTCTTAAACTTTTTGGTTTAGAGTAATAAATAGATATTCAGTTTCCTCTCAGTGATAAAGTTGTGACATGTGCAGCAAAGTTTCCAAGTTAAATTAAGAACTACATTCAAGAAACTGACACTGAATTGAGACTGTTAAGAAATACAGAGGTAGGAATGCTGAATTCTGGAATGTTGTTCATAAGCTGATATGGGCAGATGGAAAACCTTTATTCCAAAAGGTTTCAGCCATGGTAGGTTGGAAAGAACATTTTGGCAAAAATAGAGAATGAAAATGACAGTAAGAAACTTACTGAGTCTTAGATCAATAAATGGACGCCTATGTTCCAAGAGGCATACGAGACCTTCCCCCTGCCATGATTTTTCTATTTCTGATAAATAATGACAGCCACAAAAATGTTGGGGAATGAGAGCAATCGATTAGCAAACATTATGTAACTTTCTCTTAATGTTTCCTATTAGGTATATTAATGAAATAAACTGACCGCATCGCATTATTGGCTGGGAGACTCCATCTGGAGTAGTTTGGTTACCATGTATATTAATATAAAGATGTCATTATTTATTTACAGAGGCTTTTGAAATTTTTCCTATACCCACCAAAACTTTTAAGGTCTAGCCTTCAAAATTAATCTGCATTTTGAACATTGGATTTTAGGCTGTGAATTGTTCAAGTTGTATCCAATCAGCAACCAGCTGATTTACTTACATTGGGACAGGTTTTAGATGGTTCAGAGTATGAAAGAGACAATTCTGAGCTAATTTATGAGTTTGAAGGTATATGACTGGTTACTTATTGATAATAAATAGTTCTTAGTACATGCTTACAAAATATTCCAAGTTATGATCTCTGTTAGACTTTCACATGATTACAGAGTCACTGACTAAATAATTTGTTTCAGCAGAACAAGAGAATGGTAGTATCTCATCAGAAGGGACTGGGAGAGATGATAAATTTAAGTATGAGCTGTTTGCTGCTGAAGTTCGAATTTTGAGTGCAGCTGATACCCAGAGGTCTATACATATCAATTCAGTGTCAAAAAAATTCTCATGTACATCAACTCCAGGCATTTTGCATGAGATTGTGCTTAGGTTGTTCTAACTAATGAAGAAATTAGAGATCTGCATGGCAAAAAAAAACAACAACAACAACAGCAATGAAATGTAGTAAGAACTTAAACATAATTCATTGTCGATTTCATGGAAGCCATGCGACATTAATTGAAATTAGGTTTTTCTTGGCCTCATTGTCCATGCATGTATCTCAAAAGGGTCAAGAACTGCACATCACAGTAACACTGTTGTTGTTGTTGTTGTTGTTGTTGTTGTTGTCTTCAGTCCAAAGACTTGTTTGATGCAGCTCTCCATCCTACTCTATCTTGTGCGAGCCTCTTTCATCTCTGAATAGCTACCGCAACCTACATCTTTCTCAATCTGCTTACTGTGTTCATCTCTTGGTGTCCCTCTACAATTTTACCACCCACATTTTCCTCCAGTACTAAATTGATGATCCCTTGACATCACAGAATGTATCCTATTAATCGATTCCTTCTTTTGGTCAAGTTGTGCTACAAGTTGCTTGCCTCCACAATTCTGTTCAGTACCTCCTCATTAGTTATGTGACCAACCCAACTAATCTTCAGCATTCTTCTGCGGCACATTCTGAAAGCTCCTATTCTCTTTTTATCTAAACTGTTTATCGTCAATGTTTCACTTCCATACATGGCTACACTCCAGACAAATACCTCCAGAAAAGACTTCTTAATACTTAAATTTATAAAATCTATATCCAATGTTAACAAATTTCTCTTCTTCAGAAATGCTTTCCTTGTCATTGCCAGTCTACATTTTATGCTCTCTCCACTTTGGTCATCATCAGTTATTTTGCTGTCCAAATAGCAAAACTCATGAACTACTTCAAGTGTCTTGTTTCCTAATCTAATTCCCTTAGCTTCACATGATTTAAATTTACTACATTCAATTATCTTTGTTTTTCTTTTCTTGGTGTACATCTTATATCATTCTTCCAAGACACTGTCCATTCCATTCAACTGCTCTTCCAAGTTCTTTGCTCTGTCTGACAGAATTATAATGTCATCGGCAAACCTCAAAGATTTTATTTCATATCCCTGAACTTTAATTCCTACTACAATTTTTTCTTTAGTTTCCTTTACTGCTTGTTCAATGTACATATTGAATAACACCAGGGGTAGACTACAACCCTGTCTCACACTCTTCTCAACCAATGCTTTCCTTTCATACCAGTCAACTCCTATAACTGCCATCTGGTTTCTGTACAAGTTGTAAATAACATTATGCTCCCTGTATTTTTCCCCTGGTACCTCCAGAATTTCAAAGAGAATATTCCAGCCAACAATGTCAAAAGCTTTCTAAGTACACAAATGCTATAAATGTAGGTTTGCCTTTCCTTAACCTATCTTCCATAGTAAGTGCTAGGGTCGGTATTGCCTCATGTGTTCCTACATTTCTCCGGAATCCAAACTGATCTTCCTTGAGGTCTGCTTCTACCAGTTTCTCCATTCTTCTGTAAAAAATTTGTGTTAGTATTTTGCAACCATGTCTTATTAAACTGACTGTTTAGTAATTTTCACAACTGTCAGCAACTGCTTTCTTTGGAATTGGAATTATTACATTCTTCTTGAAGTCTGATGGTATTTTGCCTGTCTCATATGGCTTAAACACCAGATTGAAGAGTTTTGTCATGGCTGGCTCTCCCAAGGCTATCAGTAGTTCTGACAGAATATCAACTACTCCCGGAGCCTTGTTTTGACTTAGATCTTACAGAGCTTTGTCAAATTCTTCTTGCAGTATCATATCTCCCATCTCATCTTCATGTACATCCACTTCACTTTCTATAATACTGCTTTCAAGTTCATCTCCCTTGTACAGACCCTCTATATACTCCTTCCACCTTTCACTTCTTTGCTTAGGACTAGTTTGCCATCTGAGCTCTTGATACTCATACAGCTGCTTCTCTTTCCCCCAAAGGCCTCTTTCATTTTCCTGTTGGCAGTATCTATCTTTCCCCTAGTGAAATATGCTTCTAAATCCTTACATTTGTCCTCAAGCCATTCCTGCTTAGTAATTCTGCACTTCCTGTCATTCTCGTTTTTTAAACATTTCCATTCCCTTTTGCCTGCTTCATTTGCTGCATTTTTAAATTTTTTGCTTTCATCATTTAGGTTCAATATCTCTTGTGTTATCCAAGGATTCCTTTTAGGCCTTGTTGTTTTACCTATCTGATCCTCTGCTGCCTTCACTATTTCATCTCTTAAAGCTACTCATTCATCTTCTATTGTATTCCTTTCCCCTGTTCTAGTCAACCATTGTATAATGCTCCCTCTGAAGCTCCCAACAAACTCTGGTTCTTTCAACTTATCCAGGTCTCATCTCCGTAATTTCCTAACTTTTTTCCAATTTCTTCAGTTTTAAAATACAGTTAGTAACCACTAAAGTGTAGTCAGACTCCAGAACACTAATCCAGTGATAATCAAGCAGTCCTGGGGTCAAGGGCATTTCTGTGATATTTATGACAAGTTTCTTTTGAACTCTGTCGAAAGAGATGTGAAATTAGGGAACTAAAGAGATTTATACACATCTCATGGGTTAGTGCAAAGCCCAAAATGGTGTTAAGAGTAAAAAAGAGCATTATCTTCTTTTTCAAATTTTGCAATATTTTTCATCCAACTACCACTGTGTCTCAGTGGGATGATATAGGTTACATAAGCAGCTCCGAAGCACCTGGAACACTATCCACAGGACTGCTGAGCAAGTAATGCTTCCAGAAGGTTCAAAGCCAAATAATGGGACAGCAGAGATTGGTCATGTGGAGCATGCAGGTTGGCCAGCGAGACAGTGGCTGCAGCAATGGATTGATGTCTTGTCTACCAACCATCCTACCCTGCAGATGTGTTCAACTGCTCCTCTCCTTGAGGGCAATACGTTCTATGCCACTACGCACAGTTCCCTCCACAGTCATAGCAGATGACAGACAGAATGTAACCCATAGAAGAAGAGTAGGAGAATAAAACTCCATTTTTGGCAACTCTTTTTCATTCCATATGCTAAAGTCAACAGGATCACCCTTAACCCATCCTGATAAAAACAAGTGGTGTCCTGAAATGGGATCCCCACCATTAAGTCCACCCAACCTTTCCTTGTTCAATCACAAGAGCTATTAGACACCCATGAGCCCACTGGTACCTTGCTGCAGGTTACACGTCCATCTGTGCCAGATGCACACCCGGTGTGCTTGTGCATAAGTTTATGTACTGAGTGCACCTGCCACAGCAGTCAGTTGGGATGGCTATGTAACACCACAGAGCACACTATCAGCCACACGCCACTGCTGCCTAAGCCTAGCAGAGGTGAGCCGCTGGCAGTTGCTGGACTTCCGCAGTCTGCATCAATTCAACGAAGACAGCACTCCGCTCCAGGCCACCTCCAATGCTGTTGCCACCTTCATCGCCACCACCGGCCCACTACCCCCCTCCCCCCCTCCCCCTGGTGCCGACACTATGTAAGTGTCACTGCAATGCATTCTGCTAGTTAACAACTCTGGTGAACTTCTGCTGAGGTAATATTTCATCACCTAGAATAGAACGAGACCTCTTTTTGTGTTCATCTGTTCGGTCTCAGTCCCAGTTTTGCAGTCACACATCCTCACCAATCAATGGAGAGGACAGAAATGGCTCCCAATGCTGCAACTGTGGCAACAGATGAGCCTAGCCGCATTACTTTACTGCAATAAGCATCCCGAAACTTGAAAAAATAGTATACAGGAACAGCTTAACACAATAACTCGCGAACGTGAAGCCAGAGCAGTCAAAATAGCCAGTATGCTTCCTGCGGTAAATTTTGTACCTTCTTTTGCTGAAAAGCCAGGCAAAAATGCAACAACATTTTTGTAAACTGTCAAGGAGTAGGACATACATGTGCATGGCCAAACCAGTTTTTGTTAAATGTCAACAAGCTGAAGCTTTCAGGTGATGCAGAAAATTATGTAGAGTCAGTAGATGTGTTGCAGGAAGCACCCACTTTTGAATTCTTGGCAAAGGATTAGCACAGTGCTACTCTGACAAGCATCGTGTTAGCTATTATTGTGATCGGTTCCTACATTTCTCCGGAATCCAAACTGATCTTCCTTGAGGTCTGCTTCTACCAGTTTCTCCATTCTTCTGTAAAAATTTGTGTTAGTATTTTGCAACCATGTCTTATTAAACTGACTGTTTAGTAATTTTCACAACTGTCAGCACAGTTCATCCTTAGACAGAATAGCAGTGAGGACTTTGAAGCATTTGCAGACAGAATTAGGGCAGTATCTTGTCACAAGAGACAATACATGTAATGAAGTCTTAATTGAAGAAACTGAAGTGAGAGTATCCATATGTGGAATCAATCCACAAATAGGCAGTGAGGTAAAGGTAGCCTCCTCAACCACCTTGCATGAAGCAGTCAGACTTGTTCTATTATGTGAGGAAGCAGGAAGATTTGTATCCACCCTGTATGTGCCAGCAAATGGTAACATGTGTTCATTAATGACACAAATTGCCAAAGATGTGGGAATCTCAACCATACAGTTGAGTGCTGCTGGGCTTCACGCTGTAAGAAATGCCATACCGTCAGACATTAAAAGCATCATTGTCTGCAAAATAAGTAGCCAAATTCCCCCAAGAGGAACATGCCAGCAGAAAAAATAAAATGATCAGTCATGCAGGAGTACTCATACACAGTGAAACGAGCATGGGGCAGGTCCTGCCACTCACCCTCAACTCCAATGAAATATATGGACCCTACAAAAATGGTTCATATATTTCACAGAGGTGGCAAATTTAGTTTTAGTGGGTGAGCTCAGAGGGAAGACTGTCAAAATTCTTAAGAATACCAGCACTCAGATTAGCATTCTTTTTGTTTCAGATAATGACAAGTCCCCCCATGAACCATGGACCTTGCCGTTGGTGGGGAGGCTTGCGTGCCTCAGCGATACAGATGGCCGTACCGTAGGTGCAACCACAACGGAGGGGTATCTGTTGAGAGGCCAGACAAACATGTGGTTCCTGAAGAGGGGCAGCAGCCTTTTCAGTAGTTGCAGGGGCAACAGTCTGGATGATTGACTGATCTGGCCTTGTAACATTAACCAAAACGGCCTTGCTGTGCTGGTACTGCGAACGGCTGAAAGCAAGGGGAAACTACGGCCGTAATTTTTCCCGAGGACATGCAGCTCTACTGTATGATTAAATGATGATGGCGTCCGCTTGGGTAAAATATTCCGGAGGTAAAATAGTCCCCCATTCGGATCTCCGGGCGGGGACTACTCAGGAGGACGTCGTTATCAGGAGAAAGAAAACTGGCGTTCTACGGATCGGAGCGTGGAATGTCAGATCCCTTAATCGGGCAGGTAGGTTAGAAAATTTAAAAAGGGAAATGGATAGGTTAAAGTTAGATATAGTGGGAATTAGTGAAGTTCGGTGGCAGGAGGAACAAGACTTTTGGTCAGGTGATTACAGGGTTATAAATACAAAATCAAATAGGGGTAATGCAGGAGTAGGTTTAATAATGAATAAAAAAATAGGAGTGCGGGTTAGCTACTACAAACAGCATAGTGAACGCATTATTGTGGCCAAGATAGACACAAAGCCCATGCCTACTACAGTAGTACAAGTTTATATGCCAACTACCTCTGCAGATGATGAAGAAATAGATGAAATGTATGACGAGATAAAAGAAATTATTCAGGTAGTGAAGGGAGACGAAAATTTAATAGTCATGGGTGACTGGAATTCGTCAGTAGGAAAAGGGAGAGAAGGAAACATAGTAGGTGAATATGGATTGGGGGGAAGGAATGAAAGAGGAAGCCGCCTTGTAGAATTTTGCACAGAGCATAACTTAATCATAGCCAACACTTGGTTCAAGAATCATAAAAGAAGGTTGTATACCTGGAAGAATCCTGGAGATTCTAAAAGGTATCAGATAGATTATATAATGGTAAGACAGAGATTTAGGAACCAGGTTTTAAATTGTAAGACATTTCCTGGGGCAGATGTGGATTCTGACCACAATCTATTGGTTATGAACTGCAGATTGAAACTGAAGAAACTGCAAAAAGGTGGGAATTTAAGGAGATGGGACCTGGATAAACTGAAAGAACCAGAGGTTGTAGAGAGTTTCAGGGAGAGCATAAGGGAACAATTGACAGGAATGGGGGAAAGAAATACAGTAGAAGAAGAATGGGTAGCTCTGAGGGATGAAGTAGTGAAGGCAGCAGAGGATCAAGTAGGTAAAAAGACGAGGGCTAATAGAAATCCTTGGGTAACAGAAGAAATATTGAATTTAATTGATGAAAGGAGAAAATATAAAAATGCAGTAAATGAAGCAGGCAAAAAGGAATACAAACGTCTCAAAAATGATATCGACAGGAAGTGCAAAATGGCTAAGCAGGGATGGCTAGAGGACAAATGTAAGGATGTAGAGGCTTGTCTCACTAGGGGTAAGATAGATACTGCCTACAGGAAAATTAAAGAGGCCTTTGGAGAGAAGAGAACCACTTGTATGAATATCAAGAGCTCAGATGGCAACCCAGTTCTAAGCAAAGAAGGGAAGGCAGAAAGGTGGAAGGAGTATATAGAGGGTTTATACAAGGGCGATGTACTTGAGGACAATATTATGGAAATGGAAGAGGATGTAGATGAAGACGAAATGGGAGATAAGATACTGCGTGAAGAGTTTGACAGAGCACTGAAAGACGTGAGTCGAAACAAGGCTCCGGGAGTAGACAACATTCCATTTGAACTACTGATGGCCTCGGGAGAGCCAGTCATGAAAAAACTCTACCATCTGGTGAGCACGATGTATGAGACAGGCGAAATACCCTCAGACTTCAAGAAAAATATAATAATTCCAATCCCAAAGAAAGCAGGTGTTGACAGATGTGAAAATTACCGAACTATCAGTTTAATAAGTCACAGCTGCAAAATACTAACGCGAATTCTTTACAGACGAATGGAAAAACTGGTAGAAGCCGACCTCGGGGAAGATCAGTTTGGATTCCGTAGAAATGTTGGAACACGTGAGGCAATACTGACCTTACGACTTATCTTAGAAGAAAGATTAAGAAAAGGCAAACCTACATTTCTAGCATTTGTAGACTTAGAGAAAGCTTTTGACAATGTTAACTGGAATACTCTCTTTCAAATTCTGAAGATGGCAGGGGTAAAATACAGGGAGCGAAAGGCTATTTACAGTTTGTACAGAAACCAGATGGCAGTTATAAGAGTCGAGGGGCATGAAAGGGAAGCAGTGGTTGGGAAAGGAGTAAGACAGGGTTGTAGCCTCTCCCCGATGTTATTCAATCTGTATATTGAGCAAGCAGTAAAGGAAACAAAAGAAAAATTCGGAGTAGGTATTAAAGTTCATGGAGAAGAAGTAAAAACTTTGAGGTTTGCCGATGACATTGTAATTCTGTCAGAGACAGCAAAGGACTTGGAAGAGCAGTTGAACGGAATGGACAGTGTCTTGAAAGGAGGATATAAGATGAACATCAACAAAAGCAAAACGAGGGTAATGGAATGTAGCCAAATTAAGTCGGGTGATGCTGAGGGAATTAGATTAGGAAATGAGACACTTAAAGTAGTAAAGGAGTTTTGCTATTTAGGGAGTAAAATAACCGATGATGGTCGAAGTAGAGAGGATATAAAATGTAGACTGGCAATGGCAAGGAAAGCGTTTCTCAAGAAGAGGAATTTGTTAACATCGAGTATAGATTTAAGTGTCAGAAAGTCGTTTCTGAAAGTATTTGTATGGAGTGTAGCCATGTATGGAAGTGAAACATGGACGATAACTAGTTTGGACAAGAAGAGAATAGAAGCTTTCGAAATGTGGTGCTACAGAAGAATGCTGAAGATAAGGTGGGTAGATCACGTAACTAATGAGGAGGTTTTGAATAGGATTGGGGAGAAGAGAAGTTTGTGGCACAACTTGACTAGAAGAAGGGATCGGTTGGTAGGACATGTTTTGAGGCATCAAGGGATCACAAATTTAGCATTGGAGGGCAGTGTGGAGGGTAAAAATCGTAGAGGGAGACCAAGAGATGAATACACTAAGCAGATTCAGAAGGATGTAGGTTGCAGTAGATACTGGGAGATGAAGAAGCTTGCACAGGATAGAGTAGCATGGAGAGCTGCATCAAACCAGTCTCAGGACTGAAGACCATAACAACAACACAATGACAAGTGTGTGCTAAAATTGCCACAATACAATGAAAGTGGACTTGGAGACGAGATAATCATTCCTGCATGCACCTGTACAATAGACCTGCACACTGAAGGGGAAGAGTATGTCTTTGGTATGAAAATAGTAAGGAAATGCAGACATGACTTCAGTGTTATCTTAGGGAATTATTTTCCAACACACTATCAGACTGTGATAGGTTATCGAATGCACACTGTTCAATTCAGTGATTCAATACTTCGTTTGAGCAGTGAGCGTGCATTACAATCACGAGGAACCTCACAAGCTCCAACCAAGCCATGTATTCTCTGTGTCTTGTCTGTCTCAATGACATCATGATTTTTGCAAAAACAACTGAAGAGCATACCAAGAGATTAAGAAATGTATTATCTTCACTCCAAAATGCAAATTGAAGTTTGAAGTTAGAAAAATGTTCCTTTGCACAATCACAGGATCAGTACCTGGTGCATGTCATTAGTTCAGAAGGAGTTAAGTCAGATCCTAGGCTAACTGAGGCAGTGGATAATTTCCCAGTGCCAAAACATGTTAAAGAGTTACAATCTTTTCTTGGCTTAAACAATTTTTATCATTGACTTATACAATTTCTGCTACAATAGCAAAACCGCTGACTTTTGTGGCGGCGTTCGTAGCGACAAACACTTCGCGGTAGAAACGGCTTACGAAGTCACCGCCACACTTTTAATAGCGGGCCGACCGGTCCGCTGGAACAGTGAACAGAAAGATGAAAACTCAAACACTCTGATTAAATAAAAGTCGGTACTTATCTTTATTAACGAAGATACAGAAACACAGTAGTGAACTCCGTGTCTACAGAAATCTGTCTAGTTCGAGTCGGAGCGACTAGGTCAGCGTCGGCTGACGACAAACAACAACTCTGCTGCGATGAACACACAACTGACTAGCATGTACACAAATCGGTGGCGAGTATACAACTGAGCGGCGAATACAGAACTCCTAGCGCTCGCGACTCCAGCGCTTAAGAAGCCAGAAGCCAGCGGTGGCGCGCGCAGACTTGCGGCGATTTCCTGTATCGCTGGCGCTGCTTATGCGGACGGCGTCCGGACTTTGATGCTGCCAACCTTTTGGCAGCGGGCTCGGTTGGCATTACTGGCTAGGATATAACACTGACAAATCTATTAAAGAAAGGTACAGTGTTTGAATGGACAGAGGAGTGTGAGAAAGCAATAAGAAATATCAAAAACATACTGACTAGTTCACCTCTGTACCCAGTACCCAGGCTTTGAAAAACTGTTCATCCTTTTGATGGCTGCACCAGATTACACAGTTGGGGCCATTTGAGCCATTAAATTGAGGATGATGGGGGAAGACTAATAGGTTTTGCTTCCAGGTGAATAAATTCTGCAGAAATTACCTACAGCACTTCTGAGAGAGATTTATTAGCTCTCATATTTGGCAAAAATTACTTAAAATACTACTTGTGTGGATGCCAATTCACTGTGGTTGCACGACACAACGCTAAAGTATGGATGCTCAGTTTAAAGGACCCCACAGGTCGTTTGACTTGGTGGACATTAAAAATATGATTACACAGTTTTGCATAAACCCTGCCGTTTTCATGGATATGTTGACGTTCTTAGCAGAAAAATTAGAGCTGCACAAACAGATGATGTTTTGATAAAAGAATCAGAAGAATTACAAGAGAGACATGTGCAATGATGTATGCATCACTCTCTGATTTTGTTACAGAAGACGGTGTACTATATCGCAAGACCCCATTGGGTAACAGAATAGTAATACCTAAAGAACTGCAACAACGAATAAGAGCACAGTTGTATGACAGTTTACAGGCCTGCTATAATGGCCGATGAGCCACAAACACAAGAATAGCCTCAAATTACTGGTGGAGGGGTTGACAAACCGACATTCGGAAGTATATACAAAATTGTCTGCCTCGTGTGCAAAGAGTGCCTCCACTTATAAATGTTACCAGAAGCATCAAAACCATTAAAACCATTTCAGATTATGGTCTTGAATCTCTGTGGCCCATTCCACAAAGCACCAAGAATAATAAATATATATTGTGAATTATTGATCACTTTTAAAAGTATTTAATTTTAATACTACTTGCAGATATCACCACAAACTGTTGCCTGCACCTTTGTCAATTACCTGGTATTGCTGTTCAGAAGTCCCTACACAATACTCACTGACCAAGGCTCAAATTTCTTGTCGGCACTGTTTGCACAAGTTTGCAAAACATTAAAAATAAAAAATGGTGAACTACACCCTTTTACCCAAACGCCAACAGGCACTTGGAGCATGTGTATAAGGCTATTGTGCAAATGTTATCATATTATCTATCGAAAACACACTTAGGTTAGGACAAATATGTAGGATGGATTCATTATTTCTGTGCAAAACAATCATGTCCAGAAGGCAACAGGATACGCTCCATATGAAACTGTTTATGGTGTACCCATGAAATCACCTTTTGAAATTGACAAATTGCCTCCTAGAGTCAATGGAAGTGAAGTGAAAAGGCTAACCCATTGTCTCAAAGCCATTTGGAAACAGGTTAATACAGTAATTCCAAAGCCACACAAAAGCAGTTGGAATGTAGCAACAAAGGTGCTATGCTTTCTCAGAACAATCCCAGCGATTTATCATTGCTTCAAAAACCATGGTGAAGCAAGGGCAAACAAAGAAGTTCACTCCTCTTTATGAGGGCACTTACTCACTTTTATGGATAACCTCTCTAAATGCTGAAATACAGCTACTCAAGCATTCTATCATAGTACATTTTGACCAGCAAAAGCCGTATCACAGATCAGCTGCACCATCTCACTTAACTCTTCCTGCCTCTCCTTCTAAAACAACCACGGCATGTAAAAATGCCACAATGGTGAAGCCAAAGAAAAAGAAGGACAAGCTGATGTCAACCCATCCCTACTATGCCTTAAGGAATAACCTGTGCTGACATAAGTTGTCGCCAGTACACCAGGTAGCAAAGAGGTTGCAAGAAGATTGATAGAGGCCAAGGACAGACTAGCAAGAAACATGCCACAAATGCCCTCTTGGCCGCCAGTATTTAGATCACCGCCGTGGACCAAAGGCCTCAATCCCAGTCAGTTCCAGACTGTCATCCAGTGAGTCACCGAGACGTCAGTCACAGCCCAGTAACTTGCATTCGCAGACAGTTGCAGGCAGCACATAGTAACCGGAGTAATGTTCACAGCGGACTTTTACTTCAGCAGCAGAAAGGCTAATGTGGTCTGTTATGGAAAGCTTGTACCACAACACCTGAACTATCTTAAGTAATTTTCTGTTCTGATAAATAATGAACCCAGCTAACACGTGCGTGCAGTTTGTGTTATAGAAAGAGGATACCAGCCACCAACCAACATCCTCTCCTTGCTTCCCATGATACAAGCCTACAGTGACAATGAGACAACACAAAAAAACTGGCAACAAATATAATTCCTTGCAGATTTTGCTTGCTTCTCTTGTGTTTCAGCTTGCAGGGGTGCTCATTGCTAATTTATTGTTGTGTTCTTGCATGTATTTCAGGAAGGAAGCTGCAGAACTAATCAAATTTCTCTTTTCAGAGGGTCTGCTTGCTTTTTGCTATAACATATTTGTGTAAACCATGGCTATCCCGCCCACTCCACCCCTGCCTCTGCACCTCAGCCACAGAAGACCAATGTGATGGTTCTAACACAAGCTTTTCAGTTTTAGAACCAACAAATTGCTGCCTTGCTAAAGACAATACAATAACTTCTGGCTGCACAAGCTGCATCAGCCGCACAACAACCAACCAACCGACCGACTAGCCAAACAAGTGGTGCCAACCAGTGTACCACTGTTCTGACAATTTAACGACACTGAAGAGAAATGGCTTGAATACCTGACACTGTACCAAGCACATTGTCAAGCTCATAGTGTACAAAGTGCTATCAAGCTACAATACTTTCTTTCGATTTGGGGTCCCCATTGTTCAGGTTAATACAAAAACTATTACCAACCGTGTCTCCCGACAAACTCAGTTATGACAGTTATCATTGCATTAACCAAGTAGCTGCAGCCAGATATCAGTTCTTTCACTTGCAGAAAAATCTGGAACAGATGTACCATCAGCGATATACAGAATTAGTGGGCATGACTACGAAGTATCAAATTAAGTGCAGTTGTGGTACCTTTATGGTGACTTAATGATAGGGATGCTGTAACATTCAATGTCCCAGATAGCAGACAATGGGAACAGATCCTAAGGTACTCTGATTCATCACTTCCTCAAGTGTTGCAAATCTTAGAACAATATGATTCGGGTGCCATAGCAGCCAATACGTTTGACCAGGCCCTGAACTGCAGTCATTGCTAGTCAAGATGACATACTACATTCGGTTCATACCGAAAGCCCCTCAGATCGCAGCTGCATTGCATCTCTTGTACCACAAAAATGTACCTTTTGTGTGGACTAAAGACTGTCAAGATGCCTTTCAGAAACTCAAAAATGCCTCGCTTAGTGGCAGATGTTAAGTACTTTTTGACCCTACCAAGCCAGTAGTTTTGCAAGTTGATGCTTCTTCCTGTGGAATCAGCACTGTGCTTTCGCATGGAATTGGTGCACAAGATAGACTTATTGCTTTTGCCTTGAATTTGTTAACTCAAACTCAGTGCAATTATTCACAAATAGAAAAAAAGGGCTCTTGTTATTCTGTATGGCATGACAAAGTTCCATCACTATTTGTATGGTCACAAGTTCTATTTAGTGATAGATCACAAAACCTTTACAGCCCTTGTTTCACCTGTCAAAGCTGGTTCCTACATGCACTGCTCAAAAATTGCAATGATGGGCTTTGTTGCATTTGCAGTATCAGTATGAAATTGTGTACAGACCTATGGCACAGCATGGCAGTGCAGATGCCCTACTTGCTTTCCAATTAGCCCATACTCTGATTTTGATGCATCTGCCACATATTGTTGCCAAATTGATGCGCAGGACTCTAAATTGTTAGAATCTATTCCCTTGCGCTACAGTAAAATAGCACAGGCCACAGAAGCAGACCCAGATCTCAAGATTTTGTTGCATTACATTCGCACATCTTGGCCTCGTTCATTGAACAGTATCCACAACTCAGTAGTGCACCGATACTTTGCTCGCCGGCATAAGCTTTCCGTATAATAGGGTGGGATTCAAGCTCAAAATGACAGTGGACAGTCGCATGTGCTTATTCCCAAAGTGTTGCAAAAGGATGTGTTGCGATTGCTCCACCAAGGACATTGAGGAATTGTTTGTACTACACACTTAGTGTGCCAGCACTGTACTTGGTAGGGCATGGATTCTCATATTGAACAGATGACGTCACAGTGTCACACATGCGTGGAGAACCAATCCGCTCCACCACAGACATTCTCAGCTTGACTCATTGCCATGGCAACAAATGTACATTGACTTTGCAAGAAAATTTTGGAACAATCGTTAGCTCACAGTGGTAGACTCTTCCAGCAAGTTTCCACTTGCGGTGCCTATGAATTCAACCACGTCATGTAGCACCATTCAAGCGTTGTCCTCCATATTTTGCACTGAAGGTTTGCCAGATGTACTTGTGTCAGGCAACAGGTCACAGTTCACAGTTCACTTTACGTGACTTTGAACAGTTTTGTGAACACAACAGCATTCGTCATCTAAGAAGTGCTCAGTTTCACCCGCAGTCCAACAGAGAAGGGGAACTCTTCTTACGCGCTTTCAAACAACAGATGTCCAAGCTTCTCACCGCCCACACATGGGAACAGGTGCTGTAAGTCTTTCTTGTCTCCTACCGCTCCTACCCACGAGACGGACCATCACCGGGGCAACTTCTGCACGGCTGCCGCCTTCAGATGCTGCTACACTTGCTACACCCATTGCAGCATCCGGCGCCGTCAATGGTCCACAAGTATTGTTTTCTGCTGTGCGATTTTGTTCTTTTCAGGGTTTATGGCAACCTTGGGCACTGGGAAAGAGGCGTTATCCAGGAACGCATTGGTTCTTATATGTATTTGATTGCAAGTCCCGATGGTTTGCAGCGCCACCACCAGAACCAAATTCGAGCATGTCATTTGCCCCATGATTCTGCTGCTTGTCTTACCTCAGATTCATGATTTCATAGGACTGCGCAGCCTTCACAGCCATCCGCTGGTGCCACCATAGCACTCCAGGAGAAGCGGATGGACGATGCACCCCTCCTCCCCCACCCCCGCACCCCCACCAATCCATCCCGCCGATCCCATGGACCTGGTCCTGTCACCACCTTCTCGGTCACCATCATTGCCCCAGGACATGTCCTCAGGTCTGGACATATGCCCTGGCAGCAGTTTTTTGCAGGATGTTCCTGTTGCCTCACAAGCCAGTTGGTGGGGTATGCTCGGGAGTACACCATCCTCCACAGCTACAGCTCCTGGCTCATCTTTACATCCAGCACCCTGTCAACCTCCCTGTTGTCATTTGCAGCCTCACAACATGACAACGGTGAGGCATTTCCGGGGAGGAGAAGGGGCGGGGGGGGGGGGGGGGGGGGGATGTACTGGCGTAAGCTGTCGCCAGCACACCAGGTGACAGAGAGATACAGAGGTTGCGAGAAGATCAATAGAGGCCAAAGACAGAGTTGCAAGAAATGCGCCACAAATGCCCTCTTGGCTCCTAGTATTCAGATCGCCGCCACGGACCAGAGGCCTCAATCACAGTCAATTCCAGTCTGTCATGCAGTGAGTCACCAAGACATAAGTCATAGCCCAGTCACTTGCAGTTGCAGACAGTCACAAGCAGCACATAGCAACATGAGTAGTGTACACAGTGAACTTGTACTTCACCAGCAGTGAGGCTAATATGGTCTATTACAAAGAGCTTGTACCACAACACCTGGACTATCTTGAGTTAAGTAATTTTCTGTTCTGATAAATAAAGAACCCAGTTAATACATGCATGCTGTTGTGTTATAGAAAGAGGATACCAGCCATCAACACACATCCTCTCCTTACTTCCCGTGGTACAAGCCTACAGTGACAAAAGACAACACAAAATAAGCACCCTTATAGCCCAACGCTCCTGGGACTAAATACACACAAGTGTTTTTAGTACCCCATTCCTCTGCGAAGGATGGTGGCAGCTAATATTGAATATTGAGGAAACACTGAGTAGGAACTGTCTTTTGCCCGCCCAATAAAACACAAGCATTATTGGGAAGTGTCAAAGATGATCTCGGTTTGCGGAAGGCCGGCATATACCAGATTCCCTGTGAGTGTGGGAAGACTTTCATTGGACAGACAGAGCGCACAATCGAAGATCATTGCCGATAACATCAGAGGCACACTCGACTTATGTGCCCCAACAAGTCGGCAATCACAGAGCACTGTTTGTCCGAAAATCAAGAAATGGACTGCCAACATACCAGGGTCTTGGCACAGACATCTAAATACTGGGACAGCATCGTTAGAGAGGCTATCGAAATTCGTAGCAGGGACAAACTCATCAACAGAGATTGCGGCTATAACCTCAGCAAGGCATGGGAACCAGCACTGAGTCTAATTAAAAAGAGGCTAGCAAAGAAAACAAACGAGTGTCCAGGGCGGACGAGGCAGTTACACTGATGCCACCACAGACACCGACGCCAACCTCTCAGCAACAGCTGATGCGCAGCTGCAGACTGCAGACCACGGAGAGAATGCCTCGCGGGGGAAGGGGATTTAGCACAGCCACCTGGCCTCAGGAGCTCAGTTCGTCAGTGCAACTGATAATGGCGACATGTCTGATCATCGAAATATTGTGCCCGTTGGACACTATGGACCGGCAGTACACCCGTGGACTGTTCAAGCTCTTATAACTACTGATTACACCTTTATTCAGAGTACTTGATACAGAACTGAAATAATTCATAATAATTGCTAAAGTTCTTCATCACATTAATGTTTTTATCACTCCTGTGCCTACTTACAAAAAGGAAATAGAACAATGAGAAGTCTGTCAAGGTAAATTTATTTCTGCCAGCCTGGAGACAGCAGAACTACAAATGGGTCACTACAGGTCATCAATCTGTAGCATCACATACAGTTTAATCATTATATGCTTTTCACCCCTTCTCCTTAAGGAATATAGGTGAAAATATGAGTCAAACAGTTCCATCGCCACTGTGTGATGTCACAAAGAGTACCAGATTGTACAAGTGCACAGCTCTGTGACATCAAAACAGCAAAATGATTGCCATGTTATGTCACAGTGATGTGTTGGCAAATGTGCCAACACCTTGTAGATAGAGGAGGCCGAAATGCACGCTATAATCTAACGCAGACGGGCGTGAGGTCTGAAACAGGATACGTTATGAATGCTATAAAGAAAAGTACGTAGCTGCGGTTATACATAACTTTAATCCATCATTTGTATACAGCATTCTTGATGATACAAGTGAGACTCTCTATAGAAATGGTTAATGGCGCCTTGCTAGGTCGTAGCCATGGACTTAGCTGAAGGCATTCTAACTATCTCTCGGCAAATGAGAGAAAGGCTTCGTCAGTGTAGTCGCTAGCAAAGTCGTCGTACAACTGGGCCGAGTGCTAGTACGTCTCTCTAGACCTGCCATGTGGTGGCGCTTGGTCTGCAATTACTGACAGTGGCGACACGCGGGTCCGACATGTACTAATGGACCGCGGCCGATTTAAAGCTACCACCTAGCAAGTGTGGTGTCTGGCGGTGACACCACACACAGAACCTTTAGCCATAAGCTGTGCCCTGTACTCTACATGTCGGCAAGCCATCTGTGCAGGGAAGCACATGCATGTCTAAAGCTAACTTTTCAAACATCGAAAGCTGAATTTTTCTTGCCAAGTTTGTAGGTTGCATTGTACTTTAACAATGAAATATTAAAACAGGAAACTGAGAGTTAAACCCACTCACCATATGAATAGTTACACATTCGTGGAATAACTTCAACAAAACCAATTTTGGGAGTTACAGTGGTCACCCAAGTAATTTGGTTGAGTCCTCGCATAGCAAGCAAATATTTGAGTATCTTTCAGAGGAACAAATAGGTGTATTGGAGACCTCTCACACAACTTAACTGTGTTGTGTGACTGGAAACTTAGGATATTAATGCCAGTAACCTTGAATAAACAGAATTATTCCTGCCCTGTTCAGCTACTGATTGCCAGCAGATTTGGCCGTCCTATCTGTCATCATAGCCGAGGCGATTAACAGAGATTCATGTTTTAGCAGGCACTGCTACACCATGCATTTTCATGAAAGTTGTCACTACATGAGAGAGAGAGACAATGCAATACATTACAGTATAGTCAGATCTTGCTGGGCAGATTGATGTCTGACACATACTTTAGTCCAAGCAATGATTTCTAATGGAAATGCAGCATGACGTGAATGACACTTGTTACTGACATAATGTTTCACCCAATTGAGACAAAATGTGTCATTCATTAATAGCTGTATTTGAAATGGGAGAGGCTGAACTTGAGAACTTATGTAACTGTAATTATATGTGCTTTACATGCAGAATTAAAAGAAATCCATGCATTCTATATATCAATACTGATCTTGCTACTACGTAAATAAATAACAGACCACTAAATGCAACCGAGCGAGGTGGCACAGTGGTTAGCACACTGGACTCGCATTCGGGAGGACGACAGTTCAATCCCGCATCCGGCCATCCTGATTTAGGTTTTCTGTGATTTCCCTAAATCGCTCCAGGCAAATGCCGGGATGGTTCCTTTGAAAGGGCACAGCCGACTTCCTTCCTCGGCCTTCCCTAATCCAATGAGACCGATGACCTCACTGTTTGGTCTCTTCCCCCAAACAATCCAATCCACTAAATGCATTTGCTTATGTGATATTCACTGCTAGCTGCCTCCACTGCAGAAGCAACACTCTAGCCACAGGGAAGACACCCAAGCTGCTGAGTCTTCCATAATATTGCTGATAAGCACAGAACAGCAGACCAGCTGTACTGTGTGTAGCCTCATTGCAGTCCTCAACAGCGTACATAATGCACTTAAAAACTTTTGAATAAAAATGACATTTTATCTCTCTACATTTAAAAACCACAATAACATCATATTGATTGGCAACTGCATAAAGTGCTGTGTGCACAACGACCATATACATGAAATTAGAGAGAAGGTCAGCGTTGGCTGTTATTGTGAACCAAGGAATGCCTTTGTTTCCTCACTACTCCAGCTGAATCACTTATTTATGAGGGTTGATATGAACTTCAGCTATTATGCTCTGATACTTTGTACTTCATGAAACTAACATCTTGTGACAAACAGTTTATTTCATTGCTCTCTGGTAACTGAAACCTTCTTTTCGCTGATGACAACAGTTGCATCGATGACATCATCAGTCAGTATCTAGACTCTATTCACTTTCTGTCACTGCAAGGTAACTACATACAAGCATTGTTGTTGGGTGACAGTTTACTTACATGGAATACGTCTGCATAATGTAAGAACCATTTCAACTTTGTAGTAATTAGGGTATTGGTGCATTTTAGGTACATGGTTGTCTTGCCAACACCACTATTTTACAAAACCAACCAGTATTACCATGTTTGCCAAAAAACTTGTAATAACTACACCCCCTTAATCACGAGAGGCTGCATTGTATTTGTACTGTTTATTAATGCTATGAGTGCCACAACCTTTCAGAATCGACCCTTATCATCAGGCATAATGTTTGAATGCTTAGACAATTTATTGTATATTCCGCATCAAGTGTCCTAGTTGCCAATCTAAATCTAGTGGTTTTAAAGGAGGAAGAAACAGCTTTGCAACAAATTACTAACTACTTAATCTTTTATGAATCAACACTACGCAGCCTAGGCCATAACGAAACCTTCTGTGCCCTATGGTATATTAAACAGACACTTACTGCAACATAGGAACAATTAAGAAGCTTTGCAGATGACACTCTGTCATGCAGAATGAGTCTAGTTTAATAGAGGTGGCACCGTAATGAACACCATATTCAGTACCTTTCACCAGACTGATGCTGGTCATTGGGACAACACTTTACACCAAGCCACATCTCTTTCCAACAAAAATCACAAGATTCTCGTATGTCAACAGGTCCATCTTGATCACATTGAAAATAATTTTTTATCCTCCACCCAACAAATCCATTACATAGCCTCTGAACTACAACAAAAATAAGAAGAACTTAAAAATTCAGTACAGTATGACTTAGTCATTGTAAACTAAGACTTAATGAATATAACATCTTCTTTAGAAATGACCATAACTCCACAAATCTTACTATAAAACACATGCGCTTCAACTGCATATCAATACGCTACATACTATTATTCAATTAGGCCTACAACAAAAACTCAGTTTCAATTTACTACCCGAAAAGATGTTTTTGCGCACTGTTACTAATATCTCATTCCACTTGATACCACCCATGCAAATGATGTACCCCATTTGGGAATCCACTTTATCTCACTATTATTCAGCTGCTCAAGTACATTTGTTGCAGTCCACTAGCATGCTGCATGCACAGATATTATTACCAATTACCTGTGCCAACTGTGAATTTGAGTGTTACCAATTACATCTGTTCGCAGTGCCTGGCCTACGATTCAGAAACATATACTTTGGCAAACTAGTGACACACTAATACTCAGTAAAGACCATCAACTGCATGCCATCATGCATTTTTATGTACACATAACAACTACTACATGTGTCCTAAAATGTCACTCGACACTGGTTGAGGAACTGTGAACTTGTATTATTCCTAGAGGAAACCCCTACTTCTTCTTGCCCTCTTATTGTTCTGACAGTGTACTAACCCTGGTTTGCCCTTTTAGCAACAGCTTACTGCATTTTGTACACCAGGCCACTACTGTATTTTCGATTTGTTATCAACTCACTGCAATTTCCCAGATTTTTTAGTTCGCTTTAGTTGGCAGTGGTCTTTTGTTCAATATTTCTTTGTGTTAAGCTCTCAACACATTTAGTTTATATCCATAACATTAGTCTTACACCTTTGCTGCCATTCCTAACTGAAGTGCGAGTCCCCTTGCCACAACTATATAATTCTCTGACATTATCCAACACATCTTATGTCACCTCTTAGAATCCATCAATAAACATCTACCCAAGGAGCATGGACAAATTTCTCTTGACTGTGCTACTGCACACCCTGCTGAATGGCACATTCAAAATTATTACAGATGAGTAGCTATTCTGAGTGATACACCTGCACCATTAGCTCTACTCGTCATTGACTTTATTGTATTGATTTCATATAAATATGGCTACAGTAAATCACATGAGCCAGCACCGCAGATTGTACCAGATCCCCAACCAGCTGGTGAATATCAGGGTTAAAAATGTTATTTTATAGGCATGGCCCTCCTTTAGGTTAAGATATGAATTCTATTTTTAGTAATTAGTCCAGTTCTACTGCATGTCTAATCAGACCAGATTTGTAAACGGAAAACCTACCTTTATTTGTTAACTTTAGACATCAAGTGTTTACTAATTATTATGTATTCTGTAAAGCTTCTTTAATCCAGTTCTTTTGTAATCACACTTTTAATGGCAAATTGTTGTATTCCTAATGACAGTCATTATTACTTTTCTGCCCTCCTTTTATAAATCGTAAATTACTCGAACCCCTACTATGCGACTCCCGCCCATGAGTGTTGCAGTCACCAGTAGCCAACCCACTTGCTGCATGTCAGCCTTGACACTAGGATCTTATCATGGTGCCCATGTAGCCATGGGCTCGCTCAGCTATAGCGCTGCTGACTGCCACTAGCATGCTCACAATGATGCCTAATTGACAACAGGCCACTGCACCAACTCCAACAACTTCGCTTATTTCAGAAGTAACTTTTTAAACAAAATTGTTAAGCAAGACACTTCAAGAACTAATACTTGTCAACATGAAACTTTGTACCCCATGTGCCTAGTATGTTTTTAACATTTGGTTCACATTCTCCATTAGGATAAGTGCCCCTTTCTTAAAACATTAAATGTCCACCAACTTCCAAGTAGCCATTTCAACAGTTACATATTTCTTGATTATCAGACTCGACGTATATCAATTAATGACCTGTAACTGCTTCTCATAGAAGGGGGAGGGAACTGTGCAGTCCAAAGTAGTGTTAAGGGTAAAAAAGAGCATTATTTTCTTTTTCAAATTTTGCAATTTTTTTATTTTATTTATTTATTTATGTATTTATTTATTTTTTGCGACTACCACTGTGCCTCAGTGGCATGATGGAGGTTACAAAAGCAGCTCCACAGCACCATGGATGGATCCCATGCTCAGTTCTGCTCAGCTAGGAACACTTTTGGGGATGCCGAGCAAGTAATACTTTCAAAGGTTCAAAGCAAATGAATGAGAGAGCAGGGATTGGCCTTGTGGGGTGTGCAGGTTGGCTGGCGAGACAGTGGCCACAGAAGAGGATAGCTCTCTTGTCTACCAGCCCTCCTACCATACCGTGGTTCACTCCATGGTCATAGCAGACAACAGACCAAATTTACCCCATAGAATTGAGAAGGAGAATAAATCTCCATTTTTTGGCAACTCTTTTTCATTCTATATGCTAGAGCGAACAGGATCAGTCCTGGATGCTCACTTACACTCCTTAACCTATCCTGACACATATATTAGTAAACAGAAAGAACTTTTCAATATGAAGTATGGAATTTTGTTTTGTCTTCATAAATGATAGGCACTGTCTGCTCTGAATTGTGGGGATGAACATAATCTTCTCGATTAGAGGGGTTTTATGAAGAGGTTATCACTATTTGTCACTGCAGCATGAATAAATCTCTGTCATCTGCAACATTGCATTGTATTTGGATGTTGATTATCTTCCTAGTGCACTTTATTACAGTAGTATCAGTTCTTATGTAGTCCTGCAGTTTAATAAAATAAGCCTTGCTGAAGACACAGTAGTTGTACCACACTGTTATTAAGAAGCTGGTTTTAAAATAGATGATGTAGTTCATGTATTCCAGGTAGTAGTAGTAGTAGTAGTAGTAGTAGTAGTAGTAGCAGCTTTATTCATCCGTAGATCTCTTTTTACAAGGACATAGCACATGTCAAAGTATTTACAAATTTAGATCAATTTAAAATAAGCTAATTTGTATATACATATATTTACAGACTTCTAGTTAGATACAATCATTAGATTTACTTCTGGTGTACAATACTTCTTTACAAATAACTTATTAAATAATGTAATGCCACATTGTTCACTCATATCTCACTATCAGTCACTGCACACATTATACACACATAGTTTCATAACGCTTCACTCACTACACAGATAATGGTTTTCAGAAATTACTGCAACCAGTCGCCTGGTTGCAGTAATTTCTGAAAACCTTTTCACACCACAGTCGCAGTGTTCCACATCCACAATGGATAAAAGTCTTACACAGATAATGTGTCAGCACTCCAACCATCAACTGTGAGTTGGCAGTTGGCAGTTGATGGTTGGAGTGCTGACACATTATCTGCGTATCCAGTAATGCTGGCAACTGATGTGATGTATATAGCAATCATATCAACAACAGCCTGAAGATGACACACTGAAGCGTTGAAACTGGTTGCAACAAAATAAAACAAAATCATAAGGACGGCTGTAGGTGTTTTAATTTGTCACAATAGTAAACAGCCATCATCCCGGAGACTTCCTGCCAAAAGGATGGACATACCAAACTGTACAGAGAAGGGCTGCACAAACCACCTTATGTTTGTTTGACCCATGGGAAAATGTCAGAGATGTAAAAGAAAGTTAGCTGGGAGACACTAGATGACAGACGTAAACTGTCTTGAGAATGCCACGTTACAAAGTTTCGAGAACCATCTTTAAATTATAACTCTAGGAATATACTGTAATGACCCCTATGATGAGGGGCAACATAGTCACTAGGTGACCATGATCTCATGTTCTGACATTTTGTAAATACCACAAGTCCCTGATCACAAATATTTATTTATTCAATTACCAGTTTCAATCATTATGATCATCTTCAGACTGATCTGTCTTCATGAAGTTAACAGAGTAAGGATATAAATATACAGGGTGAAGAAAAAATGTTACACGGAAGATCAGCACGCAATTCCTCATCCAGATTCAGGACAAATGTTTATCTAGCAAAATCAGATTTTGTGCATTTTGAACATATGTATGAAAACAAGGTGCCGGCAGTACTGTCACATCATACAGGGCATCAAAATGTACAGAGGAATGTGTATCACCCGGCACTTCCCTTCCACCCTTTGTAGCTCATTAAGCAGACTGCTGGAACATGAAACCCTCATCCAACATGCAGCTATGCTTCGAATGTCAAGTTTCTTTTTTTATTGTTTAGACTTCCATTCCCTAGTTCTCATCATTTATAAGCAGAACATCATTCTGTCATGTGGCAATAGCCTATCACATAACAGTGGGCTGCATGTGTCTACTAACCACACAGTACACAACCATAACTTAGCCTATTAAGTTCATGTAGGACAGCTTCCTGATAGAGTACATAAAAAATGAATATGTCAGTATGTTTTGATGCTAGGCACACCCAATAACCAAGCTAAAACTGCTGCTTGTGCATATTCTGAACAATATCAATCACATGCACCATCCGGATAAGAATGTTTTCCATCAGCTGGAGCAACGCCTCCAGGAAGCTGGTAATCTTCGCCCACAAGTAATGGGCACAGGTCATCCAAGGACTAGACATACTCCATAAACAGGGGACATGATTCTTTAAACATTTCACCAAGCACATCGGCGAAGTACCTGTGATATTAGTATTGTATCCATCCTCAGCATCTGTAGTCGTTTGAAACGAAATAATAAGAAACCAACTGCATTAAAGAAATTTAATTTTTTTACCAGTTTTAGGCACTTGGTGCCCTTCTACAAAAGGTTATACCTATTGCACTATTTCTGAGTGTCAGTAATAAGATGCATACAGCAAAATGCCACAGCCGTGTGGTTCACAGTGGCAAAGTGTTTGCAAATGCAAAGTGGTCAGTTTGAACACTTTCTCTAAAATGCACGTTGCTCATACATGTACACTATGTGATCAAAAGTATCTGGACACTTGGCTGAAAATGACTTACAAGTTTGTGGCATCCTCCATCGGTAATGCTGGAATTCAATATGGTGTTCGCCCACCATTAACTTTGATGATAGCTTCCACTCTCGCAGGAAGGTGCTGGAAGGTTCCTTGAGGAATGGCAGCCCATTCTTCATGGAGTGCTGCACTGAGGAGAGGTATCGACATCAGTCGGTGAGGCCTGGCATGAAGCCAGTGTTCCAAAACATCCTAAAGGTGTTCGATAGGATTCAGGTCAGGACTCAGTGCAGGCCAGTCCATTACAGGGATGTTACTGTTGTGTAGCCACTCCACCACAGGCTGTGCATTATGAACAGTTACTCGATCATGTTGAAAGATGCAATTGCCATCTCCGAATTGCTCTTCAACAGTGGGAAGCAAGGAGGTGCTTAAAACATCAATGTAGGCCTCAGCTGTGACAGTGCCATGCAAAACAAAAAGGGCTGCAAGCCCCCTCCATGAAAAACATGACTGCACCATAACACCACTGCCTCCAAATTTTACTGTCAGCACTACATACGCTGGCAGATGACATTTACTGGGCATTCGCCATACCCACACCATGCCATTGGATCACCACATTGTGTACCACGATTCGTTACTCCACACAATGTTTTTCCACTATTCACTCATCCAATGTTTATGCTCCTTACACCAAGCGAGGTGTCGTTCGGCATTCACCGGCATGATGTGTGGCTTTATGAGCAGCCGCTCAACCATGAAATCCAAATTTTCTCACCTCCTACCTAACTGTCATAGTACTTGCAGTGGATCCTGATGCAGTTTGGAATTCCTGTGTGATGGTCTGGATAGATGTCTGCCTATTACACATTACGACCCTCTTCAACTGTCTGTAGTCTCTGTCAGTCAACAGACGAGGTCGGCTTGTATGTGTTTGTGCTGTATGTGTCCTTTCAGATTTCCACTTCACTATCACATTGGAAACAGTGGACCAGGGGATGTTTACGAGGGTGGAAATCACGCATGCAGATGTATGACACAAGTGACACCCAATCACCTGACCACGTTCAAAGTACATGAGTTCCGCATAGTGCTCCATTCTGCTCTCTCATGGTGTCAAATGACTATTGAGGTCGCTGATATGGAGTACCTGGCAGTAGGTGGCAGCACAATGCACCTAATATAAAAAACATATGTTTTTGGGGGTGTCTGGATACTTTTGATCTCATAGTGTATGTACCGGCTCTGTGAAGATAAGCCTAGACATCAAACAAATGTTACAGTGTTGCCAGAGCCTCATTTTTTAAATCGCATTTCTATTAAACCTAATGGGAGGACTGGGTTTTGCTGAATACACTTTTTTCTATAACTGGAATGAGGAATCACATGCCAGCCACCAAGTGCGGAATTTTTTCTTCACCCTATATAGCCATGAATGGCATTGTCACATAGAGTAAAATCATGATAAAATGGTACACACTAATGACCTGTGAAGTCAGGTTGTCACTATGTATCACTCCCATAGGTATCTTGAGGACAATATTAGATTAAGTAGAGCACACATACAGGCATTTAAACAGTCAATATTCCATATATGATTGGAATGGGAAAAAGCACTAATAACTGAGACAATGGGAAGTACCTTCTGTGATACACTTCACAGAGGTTTGCAGAGTATGGCTGTACATGTAGAGGTAAATGAATGCTGGGAAGTGTGCCTCCTAAGAACCCATTCATCTCACTAAAAAAAATCACTCACATTAAAGCCATGCAGGATGTTATATCTTTGTTGTAAAACAATGACACCAACATGAGAGTTCTTTCTAATATTGCCACGAGCTGTGGTGCATGTAGTGTGGTGCTGTGGTTAGCATAGCTGGCTGGCTGGGAGGCTGAGAGTCCTCAGTTTAAACCCAACCACCAGCAATTATTTGTTATTTAGTATATACCATTCATGGATTTCTGGAATGTTCAATGGCTGAACAAATACGAGCAATTTCTGGAACATTTAATATTTGTATAAATATCTGCACTCCCTGACCTGGAGTTCAGTTCTGTTCTGGCTGTATGTTGGTGTCAGTAATAAACATGCTTTCAGTTTGAGGTTACAAGTACATTCCACCTGTGCCTCCATGGTCACAGCTATTAATGTTTTAAGGCCTATCACAGTGATCAATGATTTAACACCTGGGAGTAATTTTGTGCTGAGAAATAATGCCATGAAACACATCTGATTTCATTTTCACAAACATATGTCATATTCAAACTCATATGCATATGATAAGTTTCAATTGTATATAGTTTAAATCATCTGATTTCTTTAAAACTCTCCATTCATAAAAAAGCACAATAAAGTAATCAACAGTGGTGGCTAAACTGAAATGCTCTACAAGAAGTGTAATTTAGCTGTAAGCTGGATATACTCACATTGGTAACACACAGTTTGGATGTTTTATTCTTCATAGCTTAAACAATAATCTTTCTGATCTTTTAAGAAAAGCAGTTATTACCTTTAAGGATATTTACAACAAAATACGAGGTTTATATTCTAATCTGCAGCTAGCTCACTCAGGTGTTTGTAGGCCATAAATTTGAGTATGGATTGCAAGATAGGGTATTTCCTGGCATTTGTCACATATGTAAAGGTTTTCCAGGGATTAAAGTCACCTTAAGAACCAGGATTTCCTGGAACCAATGAAGACTTATGCTTTGTATAACTGTACATAACCAAATGAGCTACTAAGCCTTGTATGTTAAAAATAAACAGTCCAATAGATTCAACAGACTGCAGTTCTTGGTCAGTAAGCTGTGCTTGAAAAAGTTCCAGATAATATGTCAAATAAAATAATAATGTTAATGCTTCATACTCACTAATTTTTATTCAAAAGACTAATACTGACTTATGTCCTCTTAAATTGTCAATAATGTTGACTATTCTCTGTGACACATAAATATGTTTTAATCGATTTATGTTCGTGCTTTGAATTTTCTTAATAATTAATGTTGGTGAGACAATGCAGGCAAATCACAGGAAACATATGACTCCAGCTGACACTGTTCAGAGCTCTGATTAAATGACCACTTGCATAATTTTATGTTAGTAAGCAAAATTAAATGATCAAAGTGAAATACAAATAATTTGTGCAGATTATAATTATAACTTTAATGTTTCTGTTTCTTACCTCACAGCCACAAAAGTGTTGAAAAATATATGTGGCATAATAATGAAGGCCTACAGGCTTCTTCATCCAGTTGGGAAGCAGATCAACCTGTGCATGATTACTATCCAACCAGTAAAAGAACTTTTTATCTGCCTCCTTATCTCTTCTTCTTCGTTCATTCAAAGTTTCTCTTTTTGCATTTAGTGCTGGACCATCAAAGAAGAAAACTAATTTTATATCTTGGTCTTCAAATAACTTCACAAATTTAATGCACTCCTCTTTAAACTCTTTATACTGTCCACCACATGTCCAGTTTAGCTGACCATATATTGTTTTAAGACATGATGGTCCATCAACAACAATCACTGGTTTTCTGCCAGTCTCAAGTCTGAAAGAAAACATTAATAGTATGAATATTAATTACATCAGCACACTAACAGTTTTGAATAAATGTAATTGTATCATTCTCGATGTATTAACTCTCAATCTCTGAAATCTATTCAAATTTAATAATGCCTAATATCATAAAAATTATGGTGAACAATTGATCTTGTGAACATTTTTTGAAACAATAAACACCATAATTACAAGCAATACATTGTATAGGTAGAGGTAGTGCATAACAAATAATGACCTTTCAGTAGATACTAGGATATATGCAAATAAAAACACACATCCCAATGACTTTAAAATCAATTATTCAATAAAAATTTTGGACCTGACTTATTCACGTCAAATACAGTAATTATTTTCTAGGAAAGTATATCTTTTCCCTCAGTAGAAGATTTTACAAGATCACTTTATACATGGTGAGATTACGATGATTCTGAGGGTGCACTGAAAAAGATAGAAATAACATTGGTGCTACAAGAGAGCCTTTGACACCGGCAGTACCACTGCTGAATGCAGTGTGTAGAACTTTCAGCTGTTGGACTAAATGCACACTGAGAGCTGGTCAGTTCATTTCTGTCTCTGTAGTATTGTCATCTACTTGGACTCAGTTGCGAGTATGACTGGACTAGACTCCAATTTGGCTTCTTCCTTTATTGATAATTCACTCTGGCTGGCTACGGGCTTGTGCGTGATTCTTGAGCAGATTTGTAATTTCCATGGTGCAGCCTCCTGTTAAGATTTTCACATTACATCTGTGCTAAATTGTCTCTGTTCAGCTTGTAGTTTATGTTTCTTAAATCTGCTGTGCAAACTAGAATACTGGCACAAGGTTTGTTATATGCTATAAAGTGCAAACTTTTGTCACAAAAGTTTGAGTGCAGAAGTGTTCTAGAAGAGCAAATGGACAAATAGGCATTGAAAAAGATATGGAAACACCGAAAACACAACACAACACATTATCATACATAATTCAATGTAGAAAACACACTGGCATTCGAAACAGCTTTCATTCGTCTCCTGTATGGTTTCCAAGGAGATCTTACACAATTCTTCGTGAAAGGTAGTGGCACATTCAGGTACTTATGATGACGAAGGTGGATAGAGATCACTCACCCTCCTCTCCATAGTAGACAAATGCTCATTAAATTGCAATCTGGTGACAGTGGTGGCCAGAGGAGATTCATCCCCATGCTCATAAAACCTGTCTTCAATTATGTGAGCTGTCATCTTGGGCACAGGATCACCACTGGGGAATAAACATTGTACCTTGGGATGGACCTGATCATTTATACTATCACATAATCCTTGGCAGTAATGCCACTGTGCACAGTAACCACAGGGCCCATGAAATATCAAGGTAAGGCTGCCCAAATCAAACACTGAACCCCAGCCATGTTTCACTCTCAGGACATAAAGTCAGCCAGAAGTTGGAAACAGAGTGAAACAAGACTCATCCAACCAAACGACTTTCTTCTATTGCTCCACAGTCCAGGTTTTATGGCTTCAGCACCATGTTTCCCTGTTACACAAATTTGCATCAGTGATGAGCAGTTTTGAAAATTCCAGCTCAGCCTGCAATTCCCTGCTTATTGAGTTCCCTTCATGTTGTTTTTGTACTGACAGGGTTTATGAGCCCAATACTCAGTTCTGCAGTGACTTTTGCAGCTGGTGTCCTCTTATTTTTCATCACAATCCCTTTTAATGACCATCTGCCACAATCACTCAACACACACTTTTGTCTGTGTTGTGAGTTCATAGATGATGTTTGTTCCACTTTCCCGGTATCCAGTATAAATCGCTGATATAGTACCTATTGAAACACCAAACACTTTGACCCCCTTGGTTATATAAGTGCCACCATATGCACACCAACAATTTGCCCACATTCAAATTCACTTAGCTCTGGCATAATACATTCATAATTACACAGAACAGTATTCTGAGCATGGCTGACACCTGCATTGTATTAAGGACACTGCACATGTGCTGTTTGTGGTCAATACAACAATGCAGCCTGCAGCCTTGGCTAGAATCTACATTTATGTTCAAGCATCTACCAAAAAAGAGTGCCGACAATTTGGAAGAATGGAAGAAAGTATCCACCAAACGGAATGCATTAGGCGCAAAAATGCCACTGACAGTAAATGATACGAGGTTTGAGAATGTAAACAAATTTAATATACTCTATTCTAGTAAAAGTATTCCAGTGAATGACTCAGAACTGAAGCTGAATTTGAATGTTATAGTGACCTTGGCAAACGTTCCAAAATGTGTGAATTCGAATCTTAAAGTGACCTTGGATAACGTTCCAAAAAATGTAAATTGTCGTAAAAAAGTTACGTTTGATTTGGCAAAGTCTGAACTACCAGCAGCAAGAAGTGACATTTATGCTGAGAATAAAACAGAGCGTGTTCATATTTTTGCCGACAGTCATGGAAGAGGTATGGCCGAAATTGTAAAAAACAGTTTTAGTAGTGCTAATGTTTGTGGAATCATGAAACCAGGTGTGAAAATTCAGGAAGTCGTAGCAGGCTGTGATCCTGAAAGAGTAAAAAAACGATTACATGATTATAATAGGTGGTTAAAACAATGTAGCCTGCAATGAAGGTTTTGATGTTACACGATCACTCAAGGAGAAATTAACGGCTCTTCAGCATTCTATGGTATTTGTTGTGAATATTCCAAAGAGACACGACTTAATCCCACAATCCTGTGTAAATGAAGCTGTTATTCAAATGAACTCTAAATTAGTGAAGACTTGCAAACAATTTAGCAATACTTGTGTTGTAGATACGAGTAATTTTCAAAGAGAGTTTTTTACCAGACATGGTATGCACCTTAACAGGTCAGGTAAACAAGCATTAGGTACTCTTTTACATGCAGCAATCATGGAAGAAATCAACAAAATATCTCCCCACTCGGAGCCTATTCCTCTTAAATGGCTCCAGCAATCACATCAGACTACTTTTCAAGTTCAGAATTTCAGCGAAGCAGTTAACAATGAGCCTATTGTTTCTAACCCCACAAGTACTTTTTTAGGCGAAAGCAACCGTTCTCAGCAAATACGAAAGCTATGACAATTTTTCACCATAATGTAGGATGACTTACAAACAAAGTTAACGAAATTTCTGTTCTTTTAGATGACCTACAAGAGGTAAAGGATGCTGATGTTCTATGCTTTAGTGAACACCACATGAGAGATGTTGAAATGTTACAGCTCAGTGGTTACTGTCTAGCTGCACATTACTGTAGATCTATCATGAAGAATGGTGGAGTAGTATATACTTAAAAAATAACATATCATATACCACTTTAGATTTAAAGAGTCACTGTATTGAAAAAGATATTGAAATATGTGGTGTAGAAATAACTATAAGTGACCGTACGGTTGTAGTGTTAGCACTATACAGAGCTCCCTCAGGGAACACTAATGTGTTCCTGAGGCAGTTAGATTCTGTCTTATCCCAAGTGTACTCAGCATCTAAGGATCTAAAAATTACAGGTGATTTCAATGTAGATTTCCTAAATGAAAGCAATGCTAAAGCAGAATTAGAACATCTAGTTGATTCTTATAATCTGATGACAGTAGTAAATTTTAAAGTAGAGTTACCCAGAACTGCCAAAGTCTGATTGACAATATATTTATAGATAAGTCAAGAGTCAACAAGATCAGTGTATGTCCAATTCTTGGCCTTTCTGACCATGGAGGTCAGTTGCTTACTTTCACTGACATCAATCTATGCAACAGTTCTGAGAATTCTTGGAAATCTTTTGAAATAATAAATGATGAAACCATCAAAAATTTCAACAACAGCCTGCAAAAGATAGATTGGAGTCCAGTTTTCAATGAAGCAGATGTGAACAAAAAATATAATACATTTCTAAATGAATTTATGTCTATTTTTGAAGCCACTTTTCCTAAAAAAAAAAAAAAATAATTAGAAACAGTCATGTAAGCACTATCAATAAGTCATGGATCACTGCACGGATAAAAACATCCTGCAGAACAAAGAGAATGCTATATAATTCCCTCAGAACTTGTAATGATCCAAAAAAAAAAAAAAAAAATGTCAGCACTACAAACTTTACTGCAGCATCCTAAAGAATGTAATAAATAAGTAAAAAAGTATGTGCATTAAGTCTGAAATTGATAAGTCTGACAACAAAATAAAAACAACTTGGAATGTAATAAAGTGGCAAAAAAAAAAAAAAAAAAAAAAAAAAAAAAAAAAAAAAAAAAAAAAAAAAACAGGGAACTTAAACAAGGTACCAATATTGTAAAGAAACCTGAAACGGCTGCAGAAATCTTCAACAGGCACTTTTTGTCAGCAGGAGAGAAGACAGGCTGTAAAGGTTCTGTGGATGAGTCATTGGCTCTTCTACAGAAAGCTATCAGCAATAGACCCCCACAGGTATCCTTATCTCATGTTACAGTAAAAGATATTGAACGAATTATTACTTCATTAAAAAATAAAAAGTCTGTAGGTGTGGACAATATTTCCTGTAAAATATTGAAATGTTGCTATAAATATGTAAGTCCAGTCTTATGCAACATATTGAACACATCACTGCAAGAAGGAATTGTCCCTGACAGGATAAAACTGGCTGTAGTGATACCACTCTTTAAAAAAGGTGAGAAAGACAATTTTACAAATTATCGCCCAATCTCCCTTTTAACTATCTTTCCAAAAATTCTTGAAAAACTGATGCACAGGTTGACTGTCAAATATCTCAGCTTCCACAATATCCTAAACAAAAGTCAGTTTGGTTTTTGTGTGGGTCCTTGTGCAGAACAAGCAATATTCTCTTTCACCAATCACGTTCTGGAAGCCATGAACAAAAAAAGTCTCCAGTAGGTGTTTTTGTGAGCTCTCTAAAGCCTTTGATTGTGTAAACCATCTATTTCTTTTGAAAAAAGCGGAATATTATGGTTTGGGTGGTACTGTTGGTTCATGGTTCCAGTCATACCTAAAGGACTGAAAGCAGACTGCAATGCTGAATGGCACATCCGGAGAACCTGCCTCATCTGTGTGGGGCACAGTAAGTTGTGGTGTGTCACAATGCTCTGTTTTGGGTCCACTGCTGTTTCTCATCTTCATTAATGATCTCCCACTTTGTTCCGATACAAAGAGTAAATTTACTCTTTTTGCAGATGACACTACAATTCTAATTGATGATTTTACAGACAACAATCTTGAACAAACTATAAACGAAGTTTTCAATGATATAGTAAATTGGTTTTCTTCAAATGGTCTGGAAAAAATTAAAACGTTAAGTGTAGAGATCAAGCAATACAAAAAGTTGATGTTACAAAATTCCTGGTTGCTTATATAGACAGCAAATGTAATTGGTCGACACACATTCTTCATCTTTACAAAACACTTAACTCAGCAATATTTGCACTACGGGTTACTGCTTCAGTGGCTGACGCAGATACCATTAAGGCTTCTTACTTCGGCTATTTTCATTCATTGATGTCATATGCTATTATATTCTGGGGGAACCAACCTCTCGCAAAGAAAATTTTCACTGCACAAAAAAAAGCCATCAGAATAATGAGTGGTGTCCATCACAGACACTCTTGTAGATGCTTGTTTCAAAAGATGGGGATCCTTACCACCGCCTCACAATATATCTTTTCTTTGTTGACCTTTGTCTGTAATAACCCTTATATCCACAAAGATAACAGCCAATTTCATAACTATAACACAAGCACCAAAAACAGTCTGCACATTGAATTGAAAAGTCTCACTATTGTTCAAAAAGGAGCTTATTACTCCAGTATTAAGCTGATTAATGCTCTCCCACCACACATCAAATGCCTTAACAATAGATTGCCAGCATTCAAATAAGCTCTCAAGGAGTACCTGATAGAGAAATCTTTTTATACAATTGATGAATATGTGAAAGAAAACCCACGTGGGATTAGTCGAGCGGTCTAAGGCGCTGCAGTCATGGACTGTGCGGCTGGTCCCGGCATAGGTTCCTCCCTCGGGCATGGGTGTGTATGACCTTAGCAGTTAAGTCCTATAAGATTTCACACACTTTTTTTTTTTAAAGAAAATGTATATAATCACTAAACTTGCAAGTGTTGCATAAATAGTATAATTAATTTTGTTTTGAATAGGCATATGAAAATTGTTTATAGTATTTCTGTATTTCCCTTGGAATAGTGAACTTATCTTGATTCCTGTATATATTACTCATCCTTAACATGTGAAACAAAAACTTTCTGTTAGTTGAATGTGCTGTTGTTTAGTTGGTATCTTATTTACATTATATCTTTTTGTTGCATTTATGTTAGATATGTTTCAAGTCTGTACAATCAGACAAATTCCATATCATATATATATTACTTATCCTTAATATGTGAAAAACAATTTTCTCTTTATTGATTGTGCTCTAGTCTATTGATTTTATTTACATTGTATCTTTATTGTATGTATTTATACAAGTTATGCTTGAACTATGTACAACTTGACATGTTCCATATCCTTGCGATTCACTCACTTCCAGGATCTACGGGACATGAAATACATAAATAAATAAGTAAATAAATAAGCATGCAGTTCTTGAGGTGTTTCCATATTTTTGTCCAACCCCTGTACGTAAGAGTCAGTATTAATACTATATCCTTTACTTGTTAATAAGGTGAACTTAATGTTCACCAAGAAGTGCTGCAATGAAACCTAGCATCTTTCAAAGGAAAATACTTACAGTTAAGCAAACAGTTATTTCTTTAAATAACTTTGTAGACTACTGAAAACACTTAAAACAAGTAGGTGGAATAAGTTTGGTCAAAAACAAAAGTAAAGTTTGTAACACCATAACTCTAATGCTGTACTGATTTACTTTGCCTTTTGTTTTGTTTAATGTTATAGCGCTGAGTTTCTGTAAAATTTATTGGATTGAATCAATACCATGAGAGTGTTTATTCTTATCTTTGTTAAAAACTTTGATGTCTTTTAGATTGTAGGAAGTGTAATCTCTGTAATATGTACAATATGAATAAATTATATGTTTTGTCTTTATCATATAATCTCTTTGGTTTATCTTTACAATTAATTAATTTTATTTAAATAATTTTGTGTAGAACTACCAATATGTGCAAATGTTCTGTTTTATTTAAAATGTTTGTTTGCTGTTATGTAAACTACTGACCTTCACTTAGGGTTATTAGTTATTTTATATGTAAAAGGTGTTGTGGTTCCCATCGGGAACAGAAGCATGCAGCGCGTGCAAATTGTGGTTGGCATAGGTAGAAAAGGTGGAATCAAGAGTCAGTCAGGGACGAGCTACCAAACTATCAACTGCTCATGTAAAAATTGTGTATTGTGCTGGTGCCGAGAGAGGCTTTCTGTGCCGCTTTCCAATGCCTCAGATGGATGGATAAAGACTAGAACTATTCTGAAATTGGTATCTATCATCGCCACCAAGAAATGACAGAGTCCAGCAATTCTACCTGCAAATCCACCTACCAACATGCACTCGCCACCACATTGTGCAATCACTGTAGTAGAATAGAAGAACTATTGTAATGTACAGTGAAGGATCAGCTCATTGGATGTGTTAGTGTGCTCAAATATAAGGTAATTTATAACTGAATTTATGTACCTACCTTAATTTTTTCCTTATCACAACACCTCTCAGGTTCCTCTCCATTTGAACTATGGTTACCGAGTATCCTTTATTGAAAGCATATTAAAAATAATATAGCAATAGAGTGTGCTAAGATTAATAATGTTTGTTGAAAGGATCTAACAAATATCTCAATTTTGTGTACCACAAGCACTACTGTCTGTAATCATGTGAAATGGCTCATTTAAAACTGGATGATGTAAAATGTTTACCCTTATTAATTCAGTTTTTAAATTTTCAAAATCTTTCTGACATTCAGGCTGTTCAAATGTGGGCTGAGAAAAACTTGCCCCTTCACAAATTTGTGGTAAAACCCACAAAGACCTAAAAACGCTTTTAATTGTTTTCTGTTCTTTGGAAGAGGACACTTTTCAATAGCATTAAGCTTTTCTGGGTCCTTGCCAATCCCAGATGTGGTTATTATGTGTCCCAAAAACTTAATTTCTTGTCTCACAAATTCACACTTTTTTAACTTCAAAGTCATGCCCCCTGCTTGAAGAACAATAAGGGTTTTGTTTAACAGGTCACAATGTTCTTCCCAATTATCAGTAGCAATTAATAGGTCGTCTACATATACAATCAACCTGGCACAAAGTTCTTTTCCTAAAACAGACTACAAAGCCCTAATGAAAACAGAAACAGATGTACTTAAACGAAATGGTGCAACTTTGTATTGGTACCATTTTCCTGCAAACAAAAAAAAGCTGTATATTTCCTAGAATCTTTTTGTAATGGGATTTCCCAATATCTGCCAGTGAGGTCTAGACTGGTCAGATATTTTACATTATGGAACTTTTGTAATAAATCATCTAAATTTTCAGGTCTGTCTACTTCTCTCCTGACAATTTTATTCAGTGTTCGTGCATCAATGACTACTCTTACGCCTCCATCCTCCTTATTGACTATAATAAGTGGACTATTGTATTCACTATTGCTTCTCTCTATTACCCCCCATTCCAACATTTTATCAATTTCAGTTTGCACTGCTTCTTTCTTAGCTATAGGTATTGGGTATGGTCTGACAAAGTATGGTTCATGTTCCAGGACATCCATACGGTATTCAAAGTTATTTACAACACCTGGTTTATCAGAGAATACTTCCTTATTATTATTCAAGATATTAAATAAATCCTCTTTCTGTTCACATGAGATCTTCTGGATAACATCAACAATCTCCCTTAAACTGTGACCGAGCGAGGTGGCGCAGTGGTTAGACACTGGACTTGCATTCGGGAGGATGACGGTTCAATCCCGCGTCCGGCCATCCTGATTTAGGTTTTCCGTGATTTCCCTAAATCTCTCCAGGCAAATGTCAGGATGGTTCCTTTGAAAGGGCACGGCCAACTTCCTTCCCCATCCTTCCCTAATCCGATGAGACCGATGACCAGCCGGCCGAAGTGGCCGTGCGGTTAAAGGCGCTGCAGTCTGGAACCGCAAGACCACTATGGTCGCAGGTTCGAATCCTGCCTCTGGCATGGATGTTTGTGATGTCCTTAGGTTAGTTAGGTTTAACTAGTTCTAAGTTCTAGGGGACTAATGACCTCAGAAGTTGAGTCCCATAGTGCTCAGAGCCATTTGAACCATTTTTTGAAGACCGATGACGTCGCTGTCTGGTCTACTTCCCCAAAACAACCCAACCCTTAAACTGTCAGTTTTTTTATAATCCTGCAATAAATCTTTCACATGGTATATTTCCTATAGTTGGGATAAACCATCATTTTCAGATTTTATTTTTAACAATATGGGTTCTATATCAACATCTTGGACCTGGTTGTGACCTTCAAATTTAATTTCAGTTCCACTACCACAATCTAAAATTACTTTTTCCTTGTCTAGCCAATCAATACCTAGAATCATTTCAGCACTTAGTTCAGGAACCACTAGAAAATCATGTTCAAATTTTTGACTTTCTATTTCAAAGTCCATCAATACTTGTTTTCAAATGGGCTTGCTGGACTTACCAGTAGCTCCTATAATTTTTACTCCACTCACAGACATTATTACTAGCCCTGGTTTACATGGAATATGATCAAAGAATGATTCTTATATGGCACTGATTTGGGATCCTGTGTTGAAAAGCAATTGCAGCTCAGTGTTATAAACATTTACAGGTATTATGGTTTGTTTAATAATTCTGTGTTCCTTTTCCTACTGTTCTTCCCATAACAGATCCTGCTCAACCATAATGTCTTTCCAAGAAATATTACCTACTGATTTCTGTTGTATATCAGGTGGCTTTTTGGGTTTGTTGACCTCTACATCTTTACAGATTTTCAAGAGTTCATGTTCTACTATATTTATATCAGGAGGTTCTTTAGGCTTCTGTAAATCTACTTCTTTCATTACATTAAGTAAAGCTTGCCCTAATATAGTGTCATCTGGCAGCTGTTTTGGTTTTGTTTCGGTTATGCATTCCGGATTTTTTTTCGAAAACATGTCATACATTTTTTTTGTAGCCTCTTTCTGCAAAGGTATAATTACGTTTGTCTACCTCTGAAAACTCATCTGTATCTAAATCTGTAGTCTCTCCTTCATCTGAGCTATCACTAAGCTCTATTTCATTATCAGATTCGAGCAGGAAAGCAACTTTTAAACAGTGAGGCAGATTATCTCTAGATGTTTCAGCTACCTTGTTTTTTGAATTATTTTCTACACAATGCACATCGTCTGGACACTCAGGTACTTCTGTTTGTATCACTTTGAACGATTTCAGCCTTAACTTCATACGTAGTATAATCGTCATATACTTCGATAACCTTCATTTCATTTTCTTCCTTGCTATCCTTCTCAAGTAATCGTGCGAAATTCTTACTAGATCCTTCTGCATTAGAACCACAAAACACCTTTCAATCAACAATAACTTCACCTGCACTGCTTATAATGTCATGTTTACTAACGTCCTGTTTTACATCACTTTCACCTATTATTAATTGTGCACATGTCTTTTGCGTGGCATATTCTACCTTCCTTTCCTCTTTATTCATCATGGCATATTCTACCTTCCTTTCCTCTTTATTCATCATAACCTCACCCACATCTACGTCTTTTACCTCATATACATCATTAACAGTACAAATATTCTTCTTTTCACTCGCATTTTCTGGCTCTCTTTCATTCTTTAATAATGCCTTTTCGCATGATTCTGATATTGAGTTATCCTGATCATATGACATATTAACTTTAGTTTCAGTTTTACATTCGTCTATTACTGAAACCGGCCAACGGAAGTGTCCGATGTCGCCTTTTATGTTTCTCTCTATGGCAGCCATCTTGTTCTGACCTTGCCCATTTGTGTGTGTTGCTGAGTACAATGTACGGTGCTCCGGCAAGCGCTGCCCCAAGCACAAGCCCACTGGGCTTGCCACTATGTATCACTCTGCGCACGTCACCCCCAGGCGCGTCCTTAAACTTCCTGCCCCGTATTTTACATCCTTCTTCTCGAATTTATTATCTGACATCTTTTATTTTGGCCCAAAACCGGTTTCCCCGTGAATCCAGCCCATAATACACATGGTTTTCAGTTTTCCACTCCATCTCTATTTTGGAAATTCCGTGCCATGTATCCCCTACCGCGCGTCATATAGTTTCCCGTTCCTCTCACGCGACCTCTTTGAATCGTGTTTACACGAAAGCTATCATTTTCAGATCGTTCATTTTGGTCATTACTTTCTCTCGATTAATTGTTGTTATTATTGTGACGAACTTCGCGATTTCCGCGCCAATGATCTTCGTCTTCGACTCTTGACAAAAACGCTGCAAAATTCCTATGATTACTACTCACATATCTTTTTGAATCCTGTGGTAGTTTCTTCCAAAGTTCCCAAACAATTATGGTTTCAGTGCGCCTGCTTTTCAGGTGTATTAATTTCCTATTCCATTATTCACAAAATTCTTTCATGGTTTGCCTCCCTCTAATATCATACATTCTGGCCATTATAAATTCACGCCATAAATGGTCTTGCTTTTCTTCTGACCAGTATTCGTCAATAATTTTTTTTTTTTTTTTTAACTTTCAAAGGGCATCTGGTTAGTATTGAGGTTCAATGTCCGCCTTTTTGCATCTCCTGTTAATGCAGTGATCATAACATTAATTTATTCCTGATCAGATACATACTCAGGAAAGTTCCTTTCACAATTTTTCACAAAATCAAGTGAGTGCCATCCGTTATGTCTCTTTGTAAGGTCGAATTTTTCCTCGCCCTCTAATATTTTACTGAAAGGTATTCTTTCAGTAAAATGTGCAGGTCCTATTTGTAATTTTCTTTCTAAGTCGTACATCTTGCCTTGGATTTGTGAAGTGTTATGGTCACACTTCTTTTCGCAAGTAATGATCTGTTTGTTTAGTTCTCTAATTGTTTCTGTTACAGATTGTTTAATCAGTGCAAATTCCATGTTACATTCTGTTTGTATTCCGGATTTAGTACCGAATACCTTTTCGTCCACTTTAGTACTAAGGGTTGTATTAGATCTTGAATTTTAATTACTTCAGTGTCAAATCTTTCGTTAATGTCATCAATCTGTCCTTGTACATTAGCAATATTGCCACTGATGACAGTAATTTCGCTTTTAATACTTTTGATTTCATTACTCACTATTCCTACCCTTGAATTGACTTCTTCAATTTGTTTGCTAAGTCGGTTACTCTGCATTTTGATTTGTTTACTTTGTGCAATAATCTGTTGGTTTTGCTCGACAAGTTGATTATAAATGTTTCGGCCTTGTGCTGCGATTTGTGCCTTGATATTGTCATTTTGCCCGGCATTTTGTTGCCCCAATGCTGCAATTTGTGTTGCAAATTGCACAGGCAACATCTTAAGTACATCAGTTACATCTGGTGTCTTTTCACTTTTGGTTTCCACTGCATTTTCATGTGTGCTCACTTTCTATGTAAAACTCACTCTTCAAAGAAAATTGTTTGCAATAACTATCAATACAAACAATTTATAATTATAAATAATTAGATTCAGTTGCAATACAAAGAATAATAAATGTTTCTCATTTTAAAATTTTTATTGTTTGTGTTTTTATATCATAAACATATTCGCCGAGAAAGCCTGCACTTGCATATATTCTACAGGGTGACCCAAAAGTCCGTTCACATTAGAAATTTCATGAATTCATGGGGCAATGTAGAGAGAGAGGTAAAATTTCACGCACATCTCAGGAATGCCATTAGGTTTCACTGAAACCAAAATCAAGTGCAAAAACTGGCCAGCAGATCACACAGGACAGCAACACATCAGTGAAATCACATGTGAGTTATGTATAAAATGAGCTGTAGCGAATGAGACAGTCAGATCATCTCTAGCCTGGTTGATAAACACCTGCTGGAAGGTACAGCTTTTACACAGGATGTTCCCTCACCCCCATATTGCTACATAGGTGAAAGATCTCTTGTGTACATCGTTCAGTGAGGATGGCATGCTGAGACACCACATCTGACATGCTTGGCCTCCCAGATCAACAAACCTCAATCCGTGCGATTATTGATTGTGGGGTTACCTGAAGTTGCAAATCTACTGCGATCGTCCGACCTCCTCAGGGATGTTAAAAGACAACATCTGATGGCTTTTCTCACCATACCTACTGACATACAGTACAGTGCTCTTCACAACACTGTCCCGCAACTACAGGTATTGTTGATGAATGATGGCCAACATGTTGAGCATTTGTTTATAACAAAGCACACCATCTTTGATAAAAATCAATTGTTACGCTAATTATTGCTTTTGTATCACATGAAGCACCATCTGTTGGTCATTTTGTGCACTTTCTGGTTTTGATAAACTTCCATGTCATTTCAAGCAGGTGTGTCAATTTTCACCTCTCTACCTACATTATACAATGAAGTATTGAATTTTCAAATGTTAACGTACTTTTGGGTTGCCCTGTATTTTGAACACAAAATGGTTACTGTATGTTGTTTAATACATTTCATCTAAAACAAGAGCAATTATTTAAGTAAAATAATGTGTTTTATTTTGTGCAATAGCTGACTGCTCAAGTGACAGGTACTTCACAACCAGTGGAAGGTTAGGAAACAGGGCCTGTTATACAATAGCATGAAGTGAAGCATAAAACAACAGGTATGCAGAGATTAATTGAAATACATTTAAGCATGAAAAGAGCAATATGTGAAGCCTTCAGTAAGTACCTTAACAAAATCCTATCATAGCACACCTTCCAGAACCCTGATAAATATTTGACGTTAACAAATGCTGTAACTGGCTCAAAATTTGTGCCCAGACACAGGGACTGAATCAGGCAGCAAATCATAAATTTTCTCTCTGTGTAACATAGAAAAATCCAAGGAATATTGCTACTCTGCAATTCCTGTACCACTGTAAAAAAGTTACATGGCAATAAATGCTAGTGATATTTAAAAGCAGTTGAAATAATGCAGCAAGGCACTAGAGTCCATTGTAATCCCTGCCAGATTTTGTACACCATTTGCAACTGAATTAACTTCACTCCTACCCATAATGTACTAGAGATCCCTAGAGTGCAGATGGTTCCCATTGATTAGTACAGAGCACAGGCCACACTCATGTAAAAAAAAAAACAGCAACAGAACTGATCCACAGAATTACCTGAGATATTCAGAGTTCATCCATAATGATCTAACTACAACAAAATTGCCTTCTCCATGGCAAACTTCCAAAATTAAGAATTTTAAGTAACACAACTCACACTCCTTGGGCAATATCTTAAAAGGAATGGGTAGAAGCAACAAACTGGACTTTGTGTTTACAGTCTTTGTAAAGTCATCCATACAGTACCAGTACTATCTGCCGAAAATGTTTGTATGACATATATAGCCAGATATGTGATGGACTGAAATTTTTTGATGGACAGAATGCAGTATGTTGCCATGGATGGAGAGTTATCCACAGACAAACAAGTAATATCAGGTGTGGCCGAGGGAAGTGTGATAGGGCCATTACCATTCAGACTAATGTATTAATGATTTGGTGGATATTGTTACATGCAATCCCACACTTTTTGATGGTGACAATAGTAGCTATGAGGAAATATCATCTGATAAAATGTGCAGTAGAATCCAGTTGAATTCAGACAAAATTCAACCTGATGTAAAGCCTTGCAGTCATCTCTTAATGGTGAAAAACATACAGTTGGCAGAAATCATGAAACATAATACTGTGTAAGTTTTTGACTACACAATGAATGAGACATGACTGCCGTAATGATCTTCCTACAAATCCCCACACTAACTGTGTGTGTGGGAATGTGAAACAGAAGAATCATGTGGTCTTACTAGTATGTAAAGCAAATGAAAACTTTGATTTATTGCTGAAATTCTGGGAAACAGCAGTTCGTCTATGAAACAGACTGTGCATAAAAAGCTTGCATTACCTGTACTGGAATATTGCTCAAGTTTATAAAATCCATATCAAGTTGAACTAACAAGGCATACTTAGCATGAACACATAAGGACAAAACAAATGGTCTGTTTAATTTAGTTTTTGCATGTTCCATGAATCATAATAGCAATTTCTCACCAAGATGTAGAATGAGTCTGATTTACAGTTATAATGTATTGCGTAAACTATGTAAATAGCTGGTCATTTCTGTTACTGTGTTTTTTTTAATATAAGGGTGAGTCACTAACTATTGCCACCAAGAATAACTCTGAAAGTATGACAGTAGTTGAAAAGTTTGTGGGACAAAAGTTGCATGGGACAACAGCGTACATAATATGACATAGGTTTCTTGTTGGTAGGTGGGGTCGCTTCAGCGATATGAAGGTCAACTTTGTTTTTTTAAATGGGAAGCTATAGTTTGGTACTTATTTTCTGATAGCACCTATCAAGACGAATGCAATGATGTGTAACAGTAAGGTCTTTGAAGGTCAACGAACGTCACAAAGGTGGCATGAACGTTCATTTACAGAAGGTGTTCGAAGTGATGACCATTGGTATCAATGGAGTGCTGCAATGTTCTTATCATGGGTTGAGTGGTATCCTTATCACATCAGCACTTATCAAATCCCATGCTCTGACAAGTCTCTCTCACATATCTTCAGGTGTAGTTGGAATGTCTTTATAAACAGTGTCTTTTACGAATCCCCACAAGAAAAAATCCACAGGCATCAAGTCTGGCGGACAAGCCGGCCATGACAAAGCTCCTCCATGTCCAATCCAAAGATTTGGGAAATGTCTCTGCCACTGATTTCTAGCAATCAGTGAAAAATGTGCCAGACACCCATCGTGTTGATACCACATTCTGTTCCTTGTTCCTAAAGGTATTTCTTCCAATAACAGACCTAATGTTTCTTGCAGGAATGTAGTGTACTTCCTACCATTAAGATTTCCTTTGATGAAATAGGGGCCTATAATTCTGTCCTCCAGAATCCCACACCATACATTCAACGACCACGGTTTTTGGTGTGCATCTTGCCGCAGCCAACATGGATTTTCAGTTGCCCAATAATGCATGTTATTCAAATTAAAATTTCCGTGGTTTGTGAATGTAGCCTCGTCAGTAAACAAAATCAAATTAATAAATGTGTCATCCCTCTGAATCTGAAGTTGAGCTCATCAGCAGAATTCAATGCGACGCACACAATCCGTACCAGTTAATTCTTGGTGGAGACTGATACGGTAAGGATAATATTTATGTTGAAGCAGAATGTGAACAACACTACTCTGGCTCATGCCAGATTCACTGGCGATTTGATGCGAACTAAAACAAGTATCTCGAACCATAGTGGCAAGAGTACCAATTTCCGTTTCCTCATTAGTAATTTTCCTTTGCCGGATATGTTTCCAATGCAATAAAGATCCAGTTGTTCTCAATTTATCATACACATATTTAAATATACAATGTGTAGGGTGCGTACATTGAGGATAGTGTTCAGTATATAAGTCTCTAGCTCTCACGGAATTTCGTTGGCATTCTCCATAAATGAGAAACATAGACTTGTTCTTCAAAGGGATACTTCATTCATATTTGCTTGATTTAATGATACTAGTCTTACCGTTCCTATTAGTGTTGTATTGCAAAACTGTTGAATGGTGTTTACATGTCAGTGGCACGTTAGATGGATACACCGGATTCGGCAAATATTTACTATTTGCACGATATACAAAAGGGAATTGTCAGAGCATGTGCTTCAATAAGTGCCGAAGTGATAAGGAATACCATTCAATCCATGATAAGAAGATTGCAGCACTGCACTAATAGCAATGGTCATAACTTTGAACACCTTCTGCAAATGGACATCCATGCTATATTTTTGACCTTCATTGACCTTCAAAGACCTTACTGTTACACGTCACTGCATTCGTCTCGATAGCCGCTTTCAGAAAATAAAAAAACAAAGTTGACCTTCATATCTCTGAAGCGACCCCACCTAGCAACAAGAAACCAATGTCATATTATGGCCCCAGCTGTCGCATGCAACTTTTGTCCCACAAACTTTTCAGTTACTATCTTACCTTCTGAGTTATTCTAGGTGGCAATAGTTAGTGACTGACCCTGTATATTTTTACACACTCTTCACATTACTGGCTAAGTGGTCATAGATTTCTATGGGGATACTTCATTCCCTTTTTGTGCCCCACCTTGCAATGGACAGGGTAAGACTTTCTCCTTTTACTGTTATACACTGGTGTGCAAACTTTTAAGAATGAAAGTAACTTTCACACAAGGACCATACCCTGTAACTGCTACAATATGGTACACAAGGTAAATGAAAGAAATACACAATGAGACAAAAAGAAAAAAATGGCTCTGAGCACTATGTGACTCAACTGCTGTGGTCATCAGTCCCCTAGAACTTAGAACTACTTAAACCTAACTAACCTAAGGACATCACATACACCCATGCCCGAGGCAGGATTCGAACCTGCGACCGTAGCAACAGCACGGCTCCGGACTGGAGCGCCTAAAACCGCACGGCCACCACGGCCGGCCAGACAAAAAGAAATGACAGTTTTATTCAAAGACAATAATTACACGATTTACAATGGTCCCATGGACATTACAAAATGTGGGATGTGGTTCACAATACAGTGTATGGTCGTCACAGACAGCAACGCATGCTTTGCAACATGCTCCCATGCGGGCCATGAAATTGGTAAGGAGTTCTAGTGGTAGGGCATTCCATTCCTCCACCAGCACAGTCGACAACTGCTGGATGGTCACTGGTGAATGTAAATGGGTTGAAATAGTCTCCCCCAATGCATCCCACTTGTGCTTGATGGGACTTAAGTCAGGAGAATAGTCAGGCCAAGCCATTCATCAAACATTGTCTCATGCCAAGAGCTCCTCCAGCTGCACAGTTTGATGCAATCACAAACTGTCATCCATAAAAATGAAGTCAAGAGTTGAATGCACCCTGGAAAAGATGCAAACAGGGAAGGAGTACAGAGTCACAACACTGGCTGATGCATATACAGTGTTCAAAGATTTGGAGGTCAGTACGCCCATGCAACAGTATGTCTGCCCACACCATAACATCTTGCCTACCAGAATGATCATGTTTGACAATGTTCCTGGCTGCATTACATGTTCCCAGTCCTTGCCATACCATGTTATGTAATGCATACAGGAAAACTGTTGAACATGATCATTTTAGTGGTCCAGATGTTATGGTGAAGGGGGGCATAATACTGCACGAGTGTCCTGACCTCCAAACCTTTGAACACAGTAACACTCATCAGTCAGTGTTATTGTGACACTGTACTCCTTCCCCATCTGAATCTTTTCTGGGGCGCAGTCAGGTCTGACTTCATTTTTTTGGATTACAATGCATGACCACATTGAACAGCACAGGTGGAGGAGCTCTTGCAGTGAGAGGATATTTGGTGATTTAACTGACCCACCTTCTCCCCCATCTTAATTTCCATCTAATACATGTGAGATGCATTGGGTAGACATATTGCAGCACATATAGGTGCACCAATGACCATCCAGTTGTTGTCAACCATGCCAGTGGAGAAATGGAATGCCCTATCAAAAGAACGAACGCCTCACCAACCTTGTCGTCAGCATGGGAGCACATTACAGAGCACGCACTGCCATCTGTGGTGATCACACACTACATAAAGAACCATGTCTTGCCTTTTGTAGTGTCCAGGGGACTATCACAAATCACAGTGACTTCAATGTAATTATTGTCTTTGTATAAAAGGTGTCATTTCTCTTTGACTCATTGCATATTTCTTTCAGTTACTTTCTGTATTATAATGTAACAGTTATTTTAATGTAGAGCTCAGATTTCATTGAGCTATGTTACTTGGCAGTGAGACATAATACCGAAGTTACTTTTCTCCTTAAGTTTTGAACACCAGTGTATTTATGAATGTTATTGTTGTTTTCAAATAGCTGCAGATCACTGACAAAAACTTAACAATGGAGTAAATGTCCTGTTAAGTGGTAGTTATTATGGCCAACTATTTAAAGACCTTTCTACAACAGATTCTACAGTGGATATAACATATTATCCTATTTTCCTATTTCATACTTGTGTGAAACAAACATCTTCTTACTCAATAACTTACCACAGGATATGATCCCATAACACTTTACTTTACAAAAACATGTTTTTGACATTTTCACCTTTAATATCTGTAATGCAAAAGTTCCTGAGTGTAGACATTTAAGAATAACTGTTACATGCAACTTCTAATTTAGGTTTTTATCAGTACAAACACCTACACATTTTGAATATTGTGCTTCATATATTGATTTCCATCATGAATTATTGCTAATAGTTTGGTGAGGCTTTGTGTGGTATAGAATTACATGTCTTATGTTTTATCCAAGTTTTGTGACAGTCCATCTGCAGAGAGTCAGTTATTAATTTCAGGAAAATTTTATTTACATTATCAAGTGTTGTAGTTTCTCCATTAGGTTTCATTATAATATTTGCACTATTAGCAAAGGGATCTTTCATGATACAAAGCCTATCATTTATATATAACAGGAACAAGAGCAAAACCAATACTGATCCTCATGGCACATCTGTGGTGATAATTCCCCAGTTTTCAGATACTATGTGAACTCCCCAGACTTTTTAATATGAGCTCTGCAGTCTTTCAACTAGATAGGATTAAAAACAGTCTCCAGTACTATAATACTTGAGGTTACCTAGGAGAATACTGTGAACTGCACAATCAAATGTTTTTGACAATTAATTGAAAACAACAGTTGACAGTACTCTATCATTTAATTTTGTATAATCTGATTTGTTAATTGAAAAAATGGTGTGTTCTCTGAAGAGACTCCTTTCAAATCTAAATAGAGACTGACTAAGTATCTCATTCTGAAATAGGTATGATCAAAAGAAATTCTTGTCATACATGAAGTGGCACCAAATTTAGTGTCCAGATATTCATGGTTGACACTGGAACTGATATTGAAGATAGCAAAGAAAATGCAAAAATTCTTCACTCAGTTTTCAAATGATTCTTTACAAAGAAAATTCCAGCAGTACAGTCCAAGTTTAATTCTTGACCCACAAGCAAGATGAGTGGTACAGATATTAGTGTCAGTGGCTTTGAGAAAAAGCTGAAATTTCTAAAACTGGACAAGGCTCCAGGGATCCTGGAACTCCTATCAGATTATATACAGAATTAACTGTAATATACTCTAAACTGTTCCCAGTAGTTAGAAGAAAGCAAAGGCCACACTTATCTATAACAGGAAGAGTCACAAAATTAATATTCAATAACTATAAGTACTTAAGCATAAAATTTTTCAATAAGTTACCATGCTCAGCTCGTACAGTACCACTAAATAAATATAAGAATACATTGCAAACCTGGCTAAAAAACAACAAATTCTATACAACTGAAGAATTCTTAGAAACTAATCATCAAAATGTATGTTTTACCTACGTTATGAAGAAAATGTTTTGATATTATATAAGCTAGTTATTTACTGTACTGTGATTCTTTTCTTATGTGTGTATTTAATTATTGTATAAAACATTGTTTTAAATAATGCTTTCTGTAATTATTTGAATATCGTACTGAAACTAAAACCCTCTGTAAACTTTGACGAAGGCTATTGTATGAAAAATACTGAAAGGCTAATAAAAATATTCTATTCTGTTCTATTCTATTTGACGTCCATTTGTTATAGAATCTTTGAACTTATTATGAGATCAAATGTAATGAAGTATCTCCAACAGAATGACATCCTCCATGTCAACTGGCATGAGCTACTTTCAGAAAGTGATTATTAAATATGTTGGCCACCTGACAGTTATCATTCATTATTTACCTATTTTCTTTAATAACAAAGTCATAACATACTGCTATTTCTCTTTTAACTTTTGCTCATATAGATTTAATTTTATCATCCACATTATTAGTTTCAGAAATTTTATTCTGGAGGAAACTGTGGCAATGCAAAATCTTAAGTGGCAAATATTCAAAGAAAGGAGCACAATATCTGGTGAAAATCTATTTAAAAATTTTCAAAAACTAGTATTCAGAGCAGAAATCATGTATATCATGCAGTCTCCTACATATGATTTCCATATAAGCTGTGAAAATAAAACCAGATTAGCAAATGCACATACAGTAACAATATGCAATACTCCTTCCCACCCATTACCTGTCAATACAGTATAAAGTACCATCTGTCACAAACTTTACAATGTTTTGCAAAACATAGATGTAGAAGTTATTTATCCACTTTCAACTGTGTCTTTCACTTTTAAGAGAAAGGGATGAAGCAGTTTGTCATTACAACTATGTTGTCTAATATTCAAGATCACTAATCAAGGTTATTCACCATTTTTGGCTACTGGTGGTGAATCTAAACTGTGCTTAAGCCAAGGTTATGTGAAAGAATGTTATTCTTATACCTGCATCTACATGATTACTATGAAATTCACAATTAAGTGGCCTGGCAGAGGGTTCTTCGAACCATTTTGAAGCTATTTATCTATTATTCTACACTCAAGCACTTAAATCTTTCAGTGCGAGCTCTGATTTCTCCTATTTTATTAGGATGATCTTTTATTACTATGTATGTGGGTTCCAAAAAAATATTTTCACACTCTGAGGAAGTAGCTGATGATTGAAATTTCATGAGAAGATCCTGCCGCAATGAAAAATGCCTTTGTTTTAATGCCTGCCACCCCAATTCATGTATCATATCTGTGGCACTCTCTCCGATATTTCATGGTAATACAAAAGGAGCTACCTTTCTTTGAACATCTTTGATGTCCTCCATCAATATTAGCCGATTCAGATCCCACACAATGCAGAAACACTCCATAACAGGGCAGACAAGTGTAGTGTAAGCAGTCTCTTTAGTAGACCTGTTGCATCTTCTAAGTTTCTGCCAATAAATCACAGTATTTGGTTTGCCTTCCCCACAACATTATCTGTGTGATCGATCTATAATTGTAATCTCTAAGTATTTTGTTGAATTTACCATCTTTAGATTTGAGTGATTTATCGTGTAACTGAAATTTAGTGGATTCTTTTTAATACTCATTAGGATGATATCACACTTTTCATTAGAGTCAAGTTCTACTTTTCCCATTACACAGATATCTTGTCTATATCATTTTGCAATTGATTATGATCATCTGATGCCTTTACAAGATGGTAAATGACAGCGTCATCTGCAAGCAATCTAAGAGGGCTGTTCAGATTGTCTCCTAAATAGTTTATATAGAGCAGGAACAGCAGAGGATCTACAACACCTTCTTGGGGAATGCCAGATATTACTTCTGTTTTACTTGATTACTTCCTGTCAGTTACTAGGAACTGTGACCTTTCTGAATGGAAATCACAAATCCAGTCACACAACTGAGATGATAGTTGATAGGCACGCAAAAAATGTTTCAAATGGCTCTGAGCACTATGGGACTTAACATTTATGGTCATCAGTCCCCTAGAACTTAGAACTACTTAAACCTAACTAACCTAAGGACATCACACAACACCCAGCCATCACGAGGCAGAGAAAATCCCTGACCCCGCCAGGAATCGAACCCGGGAACCCGGGCGCGGGAAGCGAGAACGCTACCGCACGACCACGAGCTGCGGGCGATAGGCACGCAATTTGATTAGAAATCACGTGTGAGTAATAGTATCAAACTAGTTGTGTTTCACAAGAACGACATTCTCTGGATCTATGTTGACTTTTTGTCAATAAATCATTTTCTTCAAGGCAATTCATAATGTTTGAACATAGTATACATTCCAAAATCCTACAGAAAATCAACATTAGTGATATGGGACTGTAATTCAGGGGATTATTAGTATTTCCTGTCTTGGGTATTGGTGTGATTTGTGCTACTTTCCAGTCTATAGGTATGAATCTTTTGATGATGGAGCTCTTGCAAATGATTGCTAAGTATGGAGTTATGGTATCAGCATACTCTGAAAGAAACCTGAATGGTATACTACCTCGACTGGAAGCCTTGCCTTGATTAAGTGATTTAAGATGCTTTGCTGCATTGAAAAGTTACTCATGGTGGCAGTTCTTGATTGAAATTCTAGAATATTTACTTCATCTTCCTTGGAAACCATTTTTAGTAACTTTGCTTTAGTGGCACTGCCATCAGTAACATTACCATTATTATCGTGCAGTGAAGGTACTGGTTGGGTCTTGCCGCTGGTGTACTTTACATATGACCAAAACTGTTATAACCTTTAATCACCAATAATTGCGTGGATATTCAAACACTCTCACTTAGAAACAATAGCTGGTTACATGATAACAACTCAGTATCTCTCATTTGACTGCCTTGCCGTGACATGCGGCCAGCACCATTTGTAGCTAGGTGGCGCTCCCGCGCTCAGCCGAGTTGTGGAGCGCCTCTATCGCCGTTTGCGCGTACTGTCATGGCGGCACTGTTTAATGTCGTGGCACTGTCACAACACTTTTCCCCCCTTGAAAAAAAACAAACACTCACTTCCTTGGAGACATGGACAGTGTGGAGACATCCATGGCCTCTTGTGAGGCCCCAAGAAGATCCCGCGGAGAGACACGAGAGTATGGCCGAAAATGTCCAGGACGGAAGCTCGTGCATGTAACATGCCTCCTGGACGAGATGATGGGTGAAAACTCCGGAGCAGCATCCATAGGTGTCGTGCACCTGGGGGTGTGCTCCAGCGAGATGGGTACTGGAGAAGGCGACTGGGGCCGGTTCCGGCGTACTTGGAAGCAGTAGCAACATCGGCTGCATCAACACGTACAGTAGATCGGCAGCAGCGACAGGACTGGCTTCTCGGGCTGGTGGAGGCGAAGGAAGGGGTGGTGGCACCGGCGTGGCCACCACTCGTGGGTGCATCTGGTCGTAATGGCGAACAACCATACCGTCGTCCGTACGTATTTCACAAAGTCGGCGGCCGCGAAGAGCCTTGACCACCCCTGGAATCCATTTAGGGCGAGATCCATACCCTCGTGCCCGCACGTCGGCTCCCACCGAGTATTTTCCCGCACTAGGGGACACAGCACGATCGTGGATGGAAGACCTTCTAGTGCGAAGATTTTGGACAAAGCCAGCATCATCGCCGCAGTGTTGGGCGACGGACATCGAACAACAAACAGAAACTTCAAGAAGGCGTCAATCAACAGTAGCCAACAAGTACCGAGGAAGGGGCCGGCAAAGTCAGCGTGCACCCATTCCCACGGCTGCGCCGGATCAGGTCAAGGAGAGGGCATTGTACGAGGTGCAGCCAGTTGTTGAGCACACTGACCACACGCAGCAACCATGTGGGCAATGTCCGAATCAATACTGGGCCAATAAACATGCCTGCGGGCTAGGGACTTAGTCCGAGAAATCCCCCAATGGCCTTCATGCAACAGTTTGAGAACATCTTTGCGAAGAGAGGCTGGCACCACGACTCGTGGAGATGCGCCATCCGTGGCCAGAAGAACAACACCATCACGAACAGACAGATGAAGGCGTAAGGCATGGTAGTTGCGAAGGGTATCTGATGCCCGGCCCTTGGTCCTGTCCGGCCAACCCCGTTGAACAAAACCGATCACCTGACGCAGGACCGGGTCCCGCGCAGCAGCCGACGCGGCCTGCGAACCTGTAAGTGGAAAACCCTCGACCGCACAACGTTCTTCCTCATCAATGTGAAAACAGAGTAGTTCATCACGATCGAAAACCGGGTCGGGGCCCATCGGCAATCGCGACAATGCGTCAGCGTTGGCATTCTGGGCTGTGGGGCAATAGTGGATCTCATGGTGAAAACGAGGCAAGTATAAGGCCCAACGTTGCAGGCGGTGAGCTGCCTTATCCGGAAGCGACGCCGATGGGCTGAACAGAGAGACCAGCGGCTTGTGGTCAGTGATGAGGTGAAACTTAGAACCATACAAAAAAACGCTGAACTTTTTGAGAGCACAAATGATAGCGAGCGCCTCCTTTTCGATTTGAGAGTAACGCCGTTGCGCATCGTTGAGGGTCTTGGAAGCACAGGCGAAGGGTCGTGCCGACCAATCCTCATACCGATGGGCGAGAACAGCCCCTAGGCCATACTGTGACGCGTCAGTTGCCAGAACCAAGTGCTGACCCGGACGGAATGTGGCAAGACAAGGCGCCGACTGCAAATGAGCCTTCAGGCGGACAAAAGCCTGCTCACACTCGTCGGACCAACAGAAAGGGACGTTTTTGTGTAACAGCTGATGCAGAGGATGAGCTACCGCTGCCGCGGGTGGAATGAATTTGTGATAATAAGCAATCTTGCCTAGAAACGCCTGAAGTTCTTTGACTGTAGACGGGCGGGGTAGAGCGTTAATGGCTGCAACGTGCTGATGTAGAGGACGTATACCCTCACGGGACAAGTGGAAACCAAGATACACAATAGAGAGTTGGAAGAACTGTGACTTGTCCAAATTGCACTTCAACCCAGCCGAATGCAAAACCTGAAACAGTGAACGCAAATTGCAAAGGTGCTCCTCAGTGGAGGCCCACGTGACAACAATGTCATCCAGATAGTTTATGCAGCCGGGAACGGAAGCCGTGAGCTGTTCCAAAAACCACTGAAAAATGGCCGGCGCACTAGCAACGCCAAATGGTAACTGCTGGTACTGATACAACCCACAAGGAGTGTTGATGACGAGAAATTCCTTGGAAGAAGCATCCAACGGCAACTGATGGTACACCTCCGATAAGTCAAGTTTGGAAAAGAACTGGCCCCCAGCGAGCTTGGTAAATAACTCCTCAGGACGGGGAAGAGGATAAGTGTCAATGAGGCTCTGAGCGTTGACGGTGGCTTTAAAATCACCACACAATTGCAGATTCCCGTTTGGTTTAGAAACCACCACGATTGGCGATGCCCATTCACTGGAGGTAACAGGAAGGAGAATCCCTGAAGCTGTTAACCTGTCTATCTCAACCTTGACAGGTGCACGCAACGCCACCGGAATAGGGCGCGCCCGGAAAAACTTAGGGCGAGCTGTAGGTTTAAGAGTAATGTGGGCTTCAAAATCCTTGGCACGACCCAGACCAGCAGAGAACACGGACGAAAATTCAGAACACAATCCATCCAGCTGTTGATACGGAATATCCGCAGATATGAGGTGCACATCATCATCAATGGAGAACCCGAACAACTGGAAAGCATCATAACCGAACAGGTTTTCAGTGCCCGCATGATCCACCACATAAAACGTGAGGGGCCTAACAACAGACTTGTAGGCAGTGGAAGCATCAAACTGGCCAATGATAGGAATTTTCTGTTTATTATAAGTTCTCAGATTTCGCGTAACTGGAGACAAGGGAGGGGAGCCCAACTCCAAATACGTGCGATAATTAATGAGAGTTACCGCAGAGCCAGTGTCCACTTGCATGCGAATGTCTGTATCCAGAACACGAACAGTAACAAACAACTTATTTGTTTGAGAAAGCACACAGTTAACATCCATGTCCGATGCCTCATCCTCGTCGACAGGAACTTTAGGGGACTGACACACAGAAGCAATGTGGCCTTTTTTCCTACATGAATTACATGTGGCCCAATGTTTTGGACACGCAGCCCTGTCATGCTGTACGAAACAACGTGGACAAGAAGGAAGTGCGGAACGAACCTGCTTCTGTGGTTGCTGTTTTCGCTGCGAGCGTTGCAGCCCAACGCGACGTTGTTTACGCGAATGAACTGCCGCCACATCTTCATTCTCCTGTGAAACAGGCAAATTGTCCATGTCGAAAGTTGACTGTACAGTGCCCACATCACACCATGCGTCTATTTGCGCGCCAGCAGCGTGAGACACTTCAAAGGATTGAGCGATGCTTAGAACTTCCGACAACGATGGGTTTGGCAGTTGTAGGGCACGTTGCCGAACTTCTTTATCAGGAGCAAGCCGTAGAATAGCATCCCTGACCGACACCAGTAGAACGCCACACAGGCGGCAACGACGTGGGTGTTTTTGCGGTAATAGTTAGACAATAAGTCACACATTTCTTGGAACGACAGGGAGGCAGGTTCCCGCAGAGGGGCTAACTGAGATAGCAGCTGATAGATCCGTGGGGAAATCGAAGCTAGAAATAATGACTTACACATAGGAGCGTCGACAACACCGAAAGCCAAGAAGTGTTGCTGGAAACGCTTCTCATAATCCTCCCAGTCTTCAGCGGCCTCGTCGTGAGGAGAGAATGGAGGCGGAGAAGAGGAAGACAGACGATGAGTAAGCAGCGTCGACAATGCCTGAATAGCAGCCGTCGGCTGTGTTTGTTGCACCTGAGTAGCAGCCATCAGCTGTGTCTGTTGTTCAATGAGCGCCTGCATAAGCTGTTCCATGTCTGCCCCGTCACGAACACACAAATCCACAACGCAGTGAAAATATCCCATCGTGTTATAACCTTTAATCACCAATAATTGCATGGATATTCAAACACTCTCACTTAGAAACAATAGCTGGTTACATGATAACAACTCAGTATCTCTCATTCGACTGCCATGCCGTGACATGCGGCCGGCGTCGTTCGTAGCTAGGTGGCACTCCCGCGCTCAGCCGAGTTGCGGAGCGCCTCTATCGCCGTTTGCGCGTACTGTCGTGGCGGCACTGTTAAATGTCGTGGCACTGTCACAACAAAAACCTGTTTGGGTTTTCTGGTAATTTCAAGACAATAATTTCATTGGGGAAACAGTTAAAGGCATCTCACACTGAAGTTTGCACTAAATCTTGAGCTTCTGTAAAACTTTGGTAATCTTGGGGTTCTGCACTCTTTTCAATTTGGCATGCTATTTTTGTTGCTTCAGCAACAGTGTTCTGGCATGTTTTGTGTACCATAAGGGATCAGTACTATCTCTTATTAATTTATTTGGTATATATCTCTCAGATGTCATCAATACTATTTTTCTGAATTCAAACCACATCTGGTCTCCACTCACATAGTTAGTTGGAAAGGAGTGGAGACCGTCTCTTAGGAAGGTGTCAAACACATTTTTATCTGATTTGTTAAATAGATATATTTTGTGTTTATTTTTAGTGGGTTTGGATGTTACAGTATTCAGTCTCACTATCACCCTATGGTCACTAATCCCAGAATTGATCATGATGCTCCCTACTTGATCAGGATTCTTTGTTGCTACAATGTCAAATAAGCTTTGGAATCATTTACATTTTGAGTGGGCTCCTGAACTAATTGTTCAAAATAAATTTCTGAGAAAGCATTCAATATGATTTCAGATGACAGTTTATGTCTACCACTGAATTTAAACATGTATATTCACCAACATACTGAGAGTAGCTTGAAGTCACCACCAACTAGAATTTTGTGAGTGGGGTCCCTATTTGAAATGATACTTAATTTTTCTTTGAATAGTTCAGCAACTGTATCATCTGATTTGGGGGGGGGGGGGTTCAGTAAAAGGAACCAATTATTCATTTATTCCAGTTGTGTAGTATAAGCTCTACCAGTACTAACTCACAGGAACTATCTACTTCAATTTCATTACAAGTTAAGCTATTTCTGACAGCAATAAACACTCCACCACCAACGTTATTTAATCTGTCCTCTCAGAACATGGTTAGGTCCATCATAAAAATTTGTGTGAACTTATTTCCAGCTTTCCATACCTATAACAATTTGAGCCTCAGACTTTCCATTAGCACTTGGAGCTCAAATTCTTTCCCAACACAGCTGCAACAATTTACAACTACAGTACCGATTGTTGCCAGATTTAGCTTCCTATGTTTGTCCTGAACCCTTTTAGACTGATGCCCTTTCTGCAGTTTTCTCAATACCCTCTAACCTAAAAATCCACCCAGTCCCTTCCACACAGCCCCCACTACCCATGCAGCTGCTTCCTGTGTGTAGTAGACACCTGACCAACTAAGTGGAATCTGGAAACCCACCACCTTATGGCACAAGTCAAGGAATCTGTAGCCCACACAGTTGCAGAACCATCTGAGCCTCTGATTCAGACCCCCAGCTCACCTCTGTACAAAAAACCACAGTCAGTTCTGTAGATGATGCTACAGATGGTGAGCTCCACCTTCATCTCGCAAGCAAGACTGGCAATTCAGGCACTTCAGCTAGCCGTCTGAAACCAGAGAGAATCCAAAGTGACACGCATCATTAGTATTGACATGAGCCACTGCATGTAGCCACCACCTGCAGTTGTCTGCACCACGTGCTCTTCATGGAATGGGAAGCAGCCTATTCACATCTGGAATGACTACTCCCAGTATGTACACAGAGTGCACACTGAATTCATTCCCCTCCTTGGCTGCCATATTCCTAAGGTGCCTAATTACACACCTGATGTTGGAGCTCCCAACTACCAGTAATTCCACCTTTTGTGACTGCCTTGACCCTGTGATCTGAGAGGATTCCTCTAGAACAGGGCGAGGATTTTTATTTGGCTCAGAAACATTGTCAGCCACAGAGAGCATCTGAAACCTGTTTGTCAGGTATACTGGGGAGTCTCTCCAATTGATCCCCCCCCCCCCCAAAAAAAAGAAGTCTTTCATTGCCAGCCACACCCTTGAATGACCTCCCACTCAACCATGCGTGAGAGGTCAACCTCAGTGTGGACAATACCTGGAGCGGCCGCATCTGCAGACCGATCGGGGGACATGTGGGACATGCTGTATGTTCCTCAGGTTTCCATGTCTGGGCAGCCACAGTGATGCCCATTGGCAACAGCCTCAAACTATGTAACTGAGGCCAACACCATCAGCAACTGTGAGTGAAGGATCACCAACTTAGCTTGCATCTGAACAGAGCAATCACAGTTCCTATCCATACTGGAATTGGCAGAAATGCACTCTCAAAGTAACCACACTGATAACTGAAAACAAGTTGCTCCTGTTTGAAGCTCATAAAAATATGTAATAAATGAGTGGTATATTTGCTGTATCTGCTGCAAGAATGCAAGTTGCTGCCTCACTGATGGTCTAACAGATAGAGAACTGTTCTAACCAAAACAAACACACACCTGTAAATACAGGGTCAACAAGCGTCAGTACAAGCAGTGGTACATTACATTCCATTGCTATTAAAATAAAAGACAATGCCTAGTAAGCACTCAAACACACATGAATCTATAAAAATAATGGCTGTTGTCATCTGACTTCATCGCCACACATAATTAATACAAGTACAGAATTTTGACACAAATTTTACTGAGCTATATGTGCAAAACTTGCATAAAGTATCTGAAGATGGGTAAAGGAGTCAGAAATTTGTCACACACACACATGGTTCCATGTCTAGGCAGCGCGCGCGCACACACACACACACACACACACACACACACACAGTTACATGTCTTGGCAGTCTATAATGTCCTGACATTGCAGCATGACTGTGGTGTGGGGATGTGGCAGGCTGACTGTGTAAGAGGAGCAAGGTGGAGTGAGGGGAAAAGAAGGGTAGAGGGAAGGGTGGCTGATGGGTGAGAAGGAAAGACAGCAAATGAATAAGATATGAATGTGGCACTAGTGAGTTTGGCCTGGAGCACAAAGCTAAGTTGTATGTGGCACATGAATAAATGGAAGAGAGTTGGGAGGGTGGATGGGAAGGAGGTACAACAGTGGGAGACCACAAAAAGGGAAGCGTGAGTGTGGGTTAAGGGAGCAAAGTAGAAGGCATGGGGACAGGGTGGAGTTGGATGATCAACTTTGCTCTTGGCCACAGTTTGAGTTCCACATTCCTATCCCATTCATCTCTCTCTCTCTCTCTCTCTCTATCCCTGTGTGTGTGTGTGTGTGTGTGTGTGTGTGTGTGTGTGTGATTTGTCAGTCACCCAACCCTCCACCTCTCAAATCCTCCTCTATGCAGTGCCATTCCTCTCACCCACTGCACCCAACACTGTCCCTCATCCCCAGTTGGGCTGCAGTACCTCGACTGCATGTATGTTTTTTATACCAGTCGGCAATGAAGAAGAACACTGTCTGAAATTTAAGCAACATCTAGTTTATGTGACTGTCAACTGGTCAAAGGTTCAACTACACAGTAAGTGGTTACCATTTCTCCTAGCAGTAATTATTTGTACAAAAATATCTTAAGTAATGCTATAGAAGGATTCTAAAAATCAGATTGACTGATAAAATAAGATGAAGACGTTATTGGCAGAATCAGTGAGGATAGAAATATATGGAAAACATTGAAAACAAGAAGAGGTATTAAAATAATAACATATGTTAAGGCATCAGGGGATAACTTCCATGGTACTAGATGATCAGTAAACAATTGAGGAGGTTGGGTGTAAGTGTTGTTCCGAGATGAAGAGGTTGTCACAGGACAGGAAGTTGTTGTGGATTGCGTAAGACGAGTCAGATGACTGAACTCCCCCCCCCCCCCCCCAAACACACACACACACACACACACACACACACACACACACACACACACACACACACACACACACAAGTGTGTACTGGTCTAATTCTAAAAAGGATTCATCTGAAAGTTTGGCAAATATTCAGTCTTGTTTAAGTATGTATCAATTATTCAGTGCCTCTACTGCAGGAATTACATTCTTTGCCTAAATTTTACTGATTGTTTCTATTATGTGTGACAGTTCTGTTTATAAGATATTTCATGAAGGGATTAGGAAAGAAACAACCTACTTGAGATTCTACAGACCACCCCATGGTCTCCTTCCTTACTCTTTGTCAGCTGAGTGAATCATTTTTTATGAATAAATGATGCAAAAGTTTATAAGGCCTGTGGATTCTAAGGGTGATGGATGAGACTGTTCATTATCTAGTGCACATCAATCAGCAACATTTTCTAGGGAAGAATTAGATTTATTGACATCTACAAGATACGAGGGCGTGCTGAAAAGTTACGCCTCAGAATTTTTTATGTGAATACTCTTAAACCTTTTTAATCCCTTAGCATAAAACTCTGAGTTACCTCAGTTCTATTATTTTGATAGAAGCTTAAAATCCTAGGTATACTCGGGCAACTTCAGAAAAAACCTTCGAAAAATAAAACCTTTCTTATAATGGAAAATCCAGGATGGAATGTAACAATACCAGAGAAGGAAAGTTGATACTCACCATATAGTAGAGATTCTGAGTCACGATCGGCACAACAAAAAGATTCACACAATTACAGCTTTCGGCCGTTAAAGCCTTTGTCAGCAGTAGACACACACACACACACACACACACACACACACACACACACACACACACACACACACAACTTGCACACACGCCTGCAGTCTCAGAGAACTGAAACCACACTGCGAGCAGCAGCACCAGTGCACTATGGGAGTGGCAACTGGGTGGGGGTAAGGAGGAAGCTGGGGTGGGGAGGAGGGAGGGATAGTATGGTGGTAGTGGCTGACAGTGAACTGTTGCAGTTTAGACAGAGGGCAGGAGAGAAGGTGAGGAGGGAGGAGGGGGTAAATAGTGGAAAGGAGAGAAATAAAAAGAAATTAAAAGACTAGGTGTGGCGGTGAAATGACGGCTGTGTAGTGCTGGAATGGGAACAGGGAGGGGCCTGGATGGGTCAGGACAGTGACTAACGAAGGTTGAGGCCAGGAGTGGTACGTGAATGTAGGATGTATTGCAGGGAAAGTTCCCACCTGCACAATCAGAAAAGCCGGTGTTGGTGGGAAGGATCCATATGGCACAGGCTGTGAAGCAGTCATTGAGATGAGGGATATCATGTTCAGCAGCGTGTTCAGCAACAGAGTCGTCTACTTGTTTTTTGGCCACAGTTTGTCGGTGGCCATTCATGTGGACAGACAGCTTGTTGGTTGCCATGCCTACATAGAATGCAGCACAGTAGTTGCAGCTTCGTTTGTAAATCACATGACTGGTTTCACAGGTAGCCCTGCCTTTGACGGGATAGGTGATATTAGTGACCAGACTGGAGTAGGTGGTGGTAGGAGGATGTATGGGACAGGTCTTGCATCTAGGTCTAGAAGGAAAGTTGATACTCACCATATAGTAGAGATACTATGTCTTGAGGTAAGGAATTGGGAGCAGTGGTTGTCTAAGGATGGACAAATATACACTCCTGGAAATGGAAAAAAGAACACATTGACACCGGTGTGTCAGACCCACCATACTTGCTCCGGACACTGCGAGAGGGCTGTACAAGCAATGATCACACGCACGGCACAGCGGACACACCAGGAACCGCGGTGTTGGCCGTCGAATGGCGCTAGCTGCGCAGCATTTGTGCACCGCCGCCGTCAGTGTCAGCCAGTTTGCCGTGGCATACGGAGCTCCATCGCAGTCTTTAACACTGGTAGGCATGCCGCGACAGCGTGGACGTGAACCGTATGTGCAGTTGACGGACTTTGAGCGAGGGCGTATAGTGGGCATGCGGGAGGCCAGGTGGACGTACCGCCGAATTGCTCAACACGTGGGGCGTGAGGTCTCCACAGTACATCAATGTTGTCGCCAGTGGTCAGCGGAAGGTGCACGTGCCAGTCGACCTGGGACCGGACCGCAGCGACGCACGGATGCACGCCAAGACCGTAGGATCCTACGCAGTGCCGTAGGGGACCGCACCGCCACTTCCCAGCAAATTAGGGACACTGTTGCTCCTGGGGTATCGGCGAGGACCATTCGCAACCGTCTCCATGAAGCTGGGCTACGGTCCCGCACACCGTTAGGCCGTCTTCCGCTCACGCCCCAACATCGTGCAGTCCGCCTCCAGTGGTGTCGCGACAGGCGTGAATGGAGGGACGAATGGAGACGTGTCGTCTTCAGCGATGAGAGTCGCTTCTGCCTTGGTGCCAATGATGGTCGTATGCATGTTTGGTGCCGTGCAGGTGAGCGCCACAATCAGGACTGCATACGACCGAGGCACACAGGGCCAACACCCGGCATCATGGTGTGGGGAGCGATCTCCTACACTGGCCGTACACCACTGGTGATCGTCGAGGGGACACTGAATAGTGCACGGTACATCCAAACCGTCATCGAACCCATCGTTCTACCATTCCTAGACCGGCAAGGGAACTTGCTGTTCCAACAGGACAATGCACGTCCGCATGTAGCCCGTGCCACCCAACGTGCTCTAGAAGGTGTAAGTCAACTACCCTGGCCAGCAAGATCTCCGGATCTGTCCCCCATTGAGCATGTTTGGGACTGGATGAAGCGTCGTCTCAAGCGGTCTGCACGTCCAGCACGAACGCTGGTCCAACTGAGGCGCCAGGTGGAAATGGCATGGCAAGCCGTTCCACAGGACTACATCCAGCATCTCTATGATCGTCTCCATGGGAGAATAGCAGCCTGCATTGCTGCGAAAGGTGGATATACACTGTACTAGTGCCGACATTGTGCATGCTCTGTTGCCTGTGTCTATGTGCCTGGGGTTCTGTCAGTGTGATCATGTGATGTATCTGACCCCAGGAATGTGTCAATAAAGTTTCCCCTTCCTGGGACAATGAATTCACGGTGTTCTTATTTCAATTTCCAGGAGTGTATAAGAAGGAATGATGACCACCACTCTTTTTTAAAAAATGTTTGTGTAGTGCAAAAAGTAAAAATGTGTTGGTAGCAACGTATTTACTTTCTTTGAAATGAGGCAAGGATCTTAAGATAAAGTATGTTAGTAACGTTTGTTTCATTTAACCCTGTAACGTACGTATCTTTTTTTTTCCGAATAATGTCAAAAATATTTTTTTATTAATGAAAAACATTCTATCATGAATCAAATTAGATACAGGCTTATAAAGATAGCTCTTAAAACTCAAAGTAGTGAGTCACAAAGCTTTGAAGATCACCAATAATAAAATCCCAAGTATACTCATGCACTGTACTTTGATGGAAATATCCTGAAACTGGAAGTCTTTTTTAGTTTCTGTGTAGCTATGAAGTCTAACTATGTATTTCACAACAGTTTCCTGTGAACATAAATCTTGCAGGAGTTGGCTGGAACATAGTGGATGTATTTATTGTGTAACACTGCTGAACAGACAGAAAAGAAATTGCAACACCAAAAAGTAATTAATGTAGAGTAATGAAATTTTGGGAGTACATTTTGGGAGTACATTTGTGTAGGTAATATATTTAAGTTACTAGTGATGCAAGATCAATGCAAGTGCAAGATAATCCATTGCAAATGTGAAATGCTCATACATTAATAACCAGTGAAACTGACAGAATGTTCAATGCAAGCATACATTGTGTTGTGCATGTGCCGGATGTCAGTTTGTGTCACGGAGCTCCACGTCTGCTGCACTCGGTCGGTCAATACTGCGATGGGTAATGCTGTTTGTTGATGACACTGGAGTTGTCATCCCACAATGTCCCGTATGTGCACGACTGGAGAAAAACCTGGTGATTGAGCAGGTCAAGGCGACACGTGGATACCATCTAGAGCATTTTGGGTTACGACAGCGGTATGTGGGTGAGTGTTAACTAGTTGGAAAACACCCCTGGAATGCTGTTCGTGAATGGCAGCACAACAGGTCATATCACCACAATGATGTACAAATTTGCAGTCAGGCTGAGTAGGACAACCATGAGAATGCTCCTTCTGTCATATTAAATCATACCCCAGACCATACCTCCATGTGTAGTTCCAATGTGTCTAGCATGCAGACAGGCTGGTAGTAGGCCCTCAACTGTCCTCCTCCTAACCAACACACAGCTGTCACTTGCATGGAGGCAGAAACAGCTTTCATCAGAAAACACAACATACCTTCATCATGCCCTCCAGTGAGCTCTCGCTAGACACCATTGATGTAACAAATGGCAGTGCTTTGGGGTCAATGGAATGCACGCTACATGCATCCAGCTCAGAGCTGTTCTTCAAGTAACCAATTTGTAACAGTTCATTGTGTCAGTGTGATGCCAACTGCTGCTCAAATTTCTGGTGCAGACACAGCAAGATGAGCCACAGCCAAATGCTGAACACAGTGGTCTTACCTCTCAGGAGTTCCATGTGGTCATTCAGAGCCTGGTCTTCTTGTGACTGTACATTCCCGTGACCACCACTGTCAGCAGTCACGTACAATGGCTAAATTCCTGCCAAGTCTTTCTGCAACACTGCTGACGGAACATCCAGCATCTCGTAGCCCTATTACGTCACCTTGTTCAACCACGTCCAGTCTCAAAGGTAATTAATGGTCACGACCATTACAGCGTGTATTTAAAGCAAACCTGATTTGCATCCTCATAGTGGTGATAATAGTGCCACTCTTATGTGGATGGTATGAAATTTGAACAGACATCAAATCTGAGATGTAGAAACATACCTACCAGTTTTCGTTTATGTTGCACAACTCCTTCTTGGTGCTGTAATTTTTTCCCCGTCAGTATATGATCGACTGCATAAATCCTACTTCTAATTTCATCCCCTGTCTTTATCATTTCCTCTCTGACTAACTGCCTTTGTTGCATAAACATGGCTGTGAGTGAATATACTCAAGCAATACAAAATCACAATTTCAGCTTTTGAATTTGTGTTGGTAACACATCAGTAATATCTGACTTTCCATCTTTCAAAAAGGTGGTGGTGGTGGTGGTGGTGGTGGTGGTGGTGGCTAGTGTTTAACGTCCCGTCGAGAACGGGGTCATTAGAGACGGAGCACAAGCTCGGGTTAGGGAAGGATTGGGAAGGAAATCAGCCGTGCCCTTTCAAAGGAACCATCCCAGCATTTGCCTGAAACGATTTATGGAAATCACAGAAAACCTAAATCAGGATGGCCGGAGACGGGATTGAACCGTCGTCCTCCCGAATACGAGTCCAGCATCTTTCAAAAAGAACTATAATATCCCTTTCCTCAGTAGACACAGCAAATCATTACAATCAAAATCCATTTTTCAGATACATTTTTCCAAAAAATCTACACCAATTGAAACTTAGATGCTTAAAGTAGGGTGAATGAGGAATTGTTTTTCTATTTTTTTTTTTTTTTTTTTTTTTTCCAGTCACCTACACTGAAAGTAAAACACGGTATGTAAAAGTTTTGGATAGTTTTTGTGTAGATAACACTATTTTCAAACCTCTGATAACGACATTTTAACAGTATCATCCTTTTCTGGAAGTGAATTTAAGAAGTGCTCAATGGTGGAAATTACCAATCTGCTTTCTAACAATGCAGTATTTCTCGCAGATCTTAAATTAAGGTGGCCTGGCTCAAATCTCACAATAAGTGCTTGTACAGTTTTAATGAGTAAACTGTTTCAAGTTTGTGGTAATCAATCATAAAATGATAGGCCACATTGCCCTATGCCCTCCCACACAGGTTCACGCATGCTTAAGTCACCTAATTCACTGATGCTGCACTTCCGGTGCTGTCTATATTTGAAATCCTCTTCAAATATGACTTCATATATTAAATCTTCTCCCTCCACAGACTTCTTCCTCAACAGAGGGTTCACAGTGTTAACACTTACTTCATTTGTTTAACCCCTCTCTCATGAACTCTACCTTCAATGCATTTCTGTTTCTTTATTAACAAGCCCATAGGTGTAAGTACTTAAATTACCCTTACTTGTTCTCATTCTGTAGTTGCCTTCTTTTTGGCATCTTTACCACAACTGAAAATGTTATTTAGTTTTACTGCCACTTTGCCACTAACTAGATGGCTTTAGTTCGAAAAATCTTCAAAGGCTGTATTCTCTACTGTACTTGGCACAATCACCGTAGCCCTCCACACTGATGTGGCAGCATCATTACCTGCATGGTCAGCCATTACTCCATTCTCACTGTCTGTTTCCATATTTTCTATTACTGACAGAGGTGGCTCATAATGACAGTGTCTCTTGTAATGAATCTTGCCTCTTCAGAACTTTCATATGACAACTGAAATGTTTGATTCTGTATAATTAAGACACGGCATGTGTTAATTATCATACTTATATATATTCCACATCTGAAGATATTTCTGCATATATTTTATCACCAAAACACTATTTTTCTAATAATACATTTTTATTTTTCATATTGATTCATTTTGCAACATCAGTTTTGAACCATGAAAATTATTAATCACAATTGTAAACTTATATGATCCAAGAACTACTTTACAATAAAGATAATATTATTATGTTTCAGTTTTCATACAAACAAAATTTCTGTTCTCATTTATAATTTTTCTAATTTTATTATCAACCATAAAGTCAAATTCGTACAATTACAGGAAGCTGCTATTTTTCATACTGTGAAAAATTTGCAATCTCTGTTATGACTCTTTAGATGCATAAGTCTTCTGGTAAATAATCATTTCCAGAAGTCCAGCCCTGGTAGCTGAGTGGTCAGTGTGACAGAAGGTCATACCTAATGGCCTGGGTTTGATTCCTGGCTGGGTTGGAGATTTTCTCTGTTAAGGGACTGGGTGTTGTGTTGTCGTCATCATCGTCATTTCATCCACATCGATATGCAAGTTGCCGAAGTGGCGTCAACTCTAAAGACTTGCACCAGGCGACCGGTCTACCTGACAGGAGGCCCTAGCCACATGGCATTTCCGTTTCCAGAAAACATTATGTACATTATATCAATAAAGAATTTCAATTAATGCAATCATGTTAGTAACAGTTTGAATTTCATCCTGTTCTAGAAGGATCTGGAAGCTATATACAGTTGCTGTAGAAATGTTAAGATGGCCAGTGCAGTTTCAGTAGCTACTGAGGATGGCTGATGTGATAGTCTGAGGAATTATGTTCTTTGTCTTGTGCAAAAATATTACACAGTGTTGGTGATATACAAGTATGGTTGCATAAAGTGTTTCAAGGACTTATAAATAAATACAGATGACAATTAAAAAGCAAACATATTCCAGAGACTTGTCATTGAAACACCTTGGACCAATAATTTTTGAAAGCTTATACAGGGACAAAGAAGACACCACAGACAACGAGACAGCCATAGCAAGTTAAGTAACATTTATCTGCTAGTATATTGTTCCAGACTTCCTTCTTATACAAATATTGAGCAAACTACAAGAGGAATAATTGGTTCAATGTTGCAAATTTTGATTCTGTATATCCACAAACATTTTCGAGACCAAAGGTGCATTATACTCTGTTTGAGCCCTAGTTGAGACTCTTCCTATTTAAACTAATAAGTCTCATTATTTCAATCATAGTTTTAACAACAGAGTTCAATATCTCCTTCTCTACTATAAACAGTGTCTGTTCACGACTTAAATGTGGGACATAGTCACTTTCAATCATTATCTTACTTGGTACTTCATCTGCACAGATGATTCTGATACTCACTATTTTGGCTGTCATTTTAAGCAGACCCTAAACTATTTGAAAACTGAAAAATTTGTTATAGGTATCTATGTGCTGACAAAAACCACAACTCACATTAAGTGGAAGTTAGAAAAACTTTGCTTGTAATAATGTGTCTAGGTACTTAAGTTTCCACCAAAAATATTTACACAAACTTTTTAATAAGCCTTGGTACAGCTGATACTTTCCCCTATTTTAGATACCCATAATTCATTTCTGCTGTGTTTCTCACAAGCAATAGTCTTGTAAAGAAAAATTTTTGATATATCACACATTTCTGTGACTTTGTGTGCCCACGCTGCAGCATCACCTATAATATGACCATTAACAAGAAATTTGCTCCTGCAGTCTCCAAAATTTAGGTGGAATGTTATAAATTCCTGAATACATGCTTTTGGGTGACTCAGTCCCTGTGGTTAAAAATGATTAAATTTCTAATACTTTATACATAGGGACTTCAGACAGTAAGTTACACATCTCATCCCACACTAAGACCACTGTGCAACAAGGTAGCGCATCGTCAGAAGAGAGTACATGTTCTGGGTCTGCTACAGAGACAGTTCTGGAGTGGTATGGATAACACGTGCATCACAGAAATTTGGAAACATATTGCAAAGTTGAAGTTCATATCACAGTACGTATACTGTATGCAAAACCTCAGAACTACATATACAGGGTGGTCCATTGATAGTGACCACACCAAATATCTCACGAAAGAAGCATCAAACAAAAAAACTACAAACAACGAAACTCGTCTAGCTTGAAGGGGGAAACCAGATGGCACTATGGTTGGCCTGTTAGATGGCGCTGCCATAGGTCAAACGGATATCAACTGCATTTTTTTAAATAGGAACCCCCATTTTTTATTCCATATTCGTGTAGTATGTAAGCAAATATGAATGTTTTAGTTGAGCCACTTTTTTCACTTTGTGATAGATGGTGCTGTAATAGTCACAAACATATAAGTACATGGTATCACGTAACATTCTACCAGTGCTGATTGTATTTGCTTCATGATACATTACCCATGTTAAAATGGACCGTTTACCAATTGCGGAAAAGGTCGATATCATGTTGATGTATGGCTATTGTTCAGCCGACAGAGGTCGCGTCCGAATTCTCGCGTGCCCTCTGGTGGACGGGACTCTACTTGCGGCAACTACCGTCCGTGATGCGCCGTGCCATTGTGCGCCTCCCGCAATCTGTTTGGTGGCTACTGCACTCCTCCTCCTTCGGGGGGTGACGCCACTGTGAGCCACTGCGGCGGAAGGTGGAGCGGCGGGCAGGAGCCATGACCTCCACATCCACTGGATGGCCGGCGTCGAGGGGATCTGCCAACCCTCGAGCTGGAACCTTCGAATACGGCTGGAAGTGACCCACATGAAGAGGCCCCCGTCGTCCCACAACCGGAGCCCGGGACAGAACAGGCGACAGGTCGTCGAACTCCTGATCCTGTTCCACCTCGGAATGGGCAAGACCCAGTGGCGGGGACGAAGGGGAAGGGACGACCACAGGGGAAACAGCCTCCTGAGAAACCGGCTGCTAGGGGGGCCGGCTCTCGCTGGGGCATCGCGAACGATGGCGATGCCGGTACTGGAGCCACTGGAGGCCGCCAAGGCGGAGAACCAATGCAGTGCAGCAGAGTCACAGCGGGGAGAGGAGGTAACGGCCCCCGTGAATCCAACACAGGTGCCGGCAATGGGGAAGTCGGTGTTCGAGAGGTTGGAGGGTGGGTGCCTGAACGTGGACGGAGCTGATTTTGGTGACGACGTATCACCCGGTCCCCCGCCAGCAAGGTATAGAGCCGGTGGCCATGTCAGCGCAGGACCACCGCCGGTATCCAATGTGGAGTGCGACCAAAACCACGGGCCCAGACCGACATACCCAGTGGAAAACCAGGGATGCCGTTTTGTGAAGACTGGCGAGGACCAGGCTGGAGGAGGTGCAGCAGAGTCCTAGGTTGACGCCCATGGAGGAGCTCCGCTGGGCTGCGTTCTCCCATTGGTGTGGTCCGGTATGCCGTCAAGAAAAACGTCAATGCTTCCTCCGCAGGAAATTCGTGCACATACTTTTTCATCTGCGTCTTAAATGTGCGCACCATGCGCTCGGCTTCCCCATTCGATTGTGGATGGAAGGGGGGAGAGCAAATGTGCCGAATACCGAAACGCCTACAAAAATCCTGGAAGGTCTGCGAAATAAACTGCGGTCCATTGTCCGAGACCAGGGTAATTGGCAGACCCTCCACAGAAAAGATTTTGGCGAGTGCCTGGATTGCAACTTCTTAAGTGGTTGAGGAGCAGCGAACCACATATGGGAATCGGGAATAAGCATCAATGACAATGAGCCAAAAGCCATTGAGAAACGGGCCCGCAAAATCGATGTGAACACGTTCCCATGCCTGGGTTGCCGGCGGCCATGAAGAGAACGCTGCCCTGGGAGAGGCTTGTTGGCTCGCACACTGGGAACAGGCTGCCACGAAGTGCTCAATTTCTCTGTCAATACCGGGCCAGTACACATGTCTGCGAGCCAAGGTTTTAGTACGGGAAACACCCCAGTGTCCCGCATGTAATAACGTGAGGACCTCCTTCCGTAAACTGGCAGGAACAACCACGCAAGGTGCAGCATCATCGGTAGCCAGAAGGAGAACTCCTTCCAAGACGGAGAGGCGGTCTCGTAGAAGAAAATAATTACGAAGAGGGTCAGAGGCCCGGCCTGGAGGGCAGGCCGACCACCCCTGCTGAATGAGGCGCACTATTTGCCGGAGAACCGGGTCCGCCGCCGTTTCCTGGGCGACTCAAGAACCAGTGATCGGAAAGCTATCAACCGCTTGCCGGGACGCCACATCCAATTGAAAACACATAACCTCCTCCCGATCGAAAGTAGGATCCGGGCCCACCGGAAGACGGGAAAGAGCGTCGGCGTTGGCATGCTGTCCCGTAGGGCGAAAATGAATGTCATAATGGTACTTAGAGAGGAACAAGGCCCAGCGCTGTAGTCTGTGGGCCGCCCTATCCGGAATCTGAGAGGCGGGGCCAAATAACGAGATTAACAGCTTATGGTCAGTGATTAACTGAAACTTCGTGCCATACAAGAAAGGGTGAAACTTGGTAGACAATGGCCAAAGCCTCTTTTCCAACTGGGAGTAATGGGCCTGCGCGGGACTGAGCGTTTTAGACGCAAACGCCAGTGGTTGCTCGGAACCATCTGCGGTGCGATGGGCCAGGACCGCCCCCACCCCATACTGCGAAGCATCGGTAGCCAGGACCAACGGCTTATGGGGATCAAAAGTAGCCAAACAAGGGGCTGATGTGAGGAGGCCTTTCAACGAGGTGAACGCTCGCTCGCATGCAGGCGACCAATCAAAAGGAACACCCTTGTGCAGAAGGCAGTGCAGGGGTGGGCGATAGTGGAAGCCCCGGGAATGAACCGGTGGTAATAGGCTATCTTGCCTAAAAAAGCTTGTAACTCTTTCAGCGAAGCGGGCCGAGGAAGGTTAACGATACCTTGGACCAAACTTCCTAGGGGCTGGATGCCACGCCGAGAGATGGTGTAGCCCACATACTCAATGGATGGTTGGAAGAAGGTTGACTTATGCAGGTTGCAACGCAGGCCCACAGACCTAAATTTGAGAAAGAGGGTGCGAAGGTTGTGCAAGTGTTCCTTCGTGCTGCGGCCTGTGACAATTATGTCATCCAGGTAATTAATACAATGAGGGATCATCGACGTGACATGCTCAAGATAACGCTGGAATATCGCCGGGGCACTGGATATTCCAAAAGCCAACTGCTGGTATTGGTAAAGGCCAAAAGGAGTGTTGACGACCGCCAGCCTTTTGGAGTCCTCATCAAGTGGTATCTGATGATAAGCCTCCGACAGATCGATTTTCGAAAAATATTGGCGTCCCGCCACGGCGGAGAACAATTCATCAGCCCGAGGCAAAGGATAGGTGTCCACCACCAATTGGGAATTAACGGTGGGCTTGAAATCGCCACAAAGACGTAATTTTCCCGAGGGTTTCTGGACAATAACGAGGGGCGAAGCCCACTCACTGGAAGAAATGGGAAGAACGACCCATAGGGCTGTCAGCCGGTCTAGCTCTTCCTTTACCGGAGGGCGGAGAGCCAAGGGGATCTGCCTCGCGCGTAGAAAACGCGGGCGAGCTGACGCCTTCAACGTTAAGTGAGCTTCAAAATCGGAAACACGCCCCAGACCCTCCTCAAAGATCTCTGGAAAGTCTGAGATCAAAGATTCCAATGATTGATAGGGAACGTCGTCGGAAACCAACTGTATGGTGTCAGTGATAGAAAAACCGAAAGCTTGAAAGGCGTCCAGGCCAAAAAGGTTGGCCTGGAAATGCTGCCGAAGGCTATGTTCATACGCATCCCAATCCTCCGCCGTCTCGTCATACGGGGGAAAGAGAGGAGGGAACTGTGCCGGAGCAGACAGCGTGGAGAGCAATGCCGGAAGCACTTGTTTCATGGTGGCCATGAGCTCCGTCGGCTGCGCAACCAAAACTCGCACCAAATCCTCCATGCCATGGAGAAGATGCGAAACCGGAACAACGACGCAACACACGAAAGAACGACCTTACGCGTCGCCAATTTTGTAGTAACACTGTTCATGCACTGCACTTTCTGTGGATCGGGACTGTATCCTGGGCAGGCCCGATGATCCCTGACTGGGGCCGGCCCGTGCTGCTCGAGTTGTTGTTGTTGTTGTTCAGCCGGCAGAGGTCGCGTCCGAATTCTCGCGTGCCCTCTGGTGGACAGGACTCTACTTGCAGCAACTACCGCCCGTGATGCGCCGTGCCATTGTGCGCCTCCCGCAATCTGTTTGGTGGCTACTGCAGCTATGTATGCTGCTTGGTATCCTATGAGACATCATCCAAGTATCCGGACCGTTCTCTGGATAGTGACGCTATTTAAGGAAACAGGAAGTGTTCAGCCACATGTGAAACATCAACCGCAACCTGCAACAAATGATGATGCCCAAGCAGGTGTTTTATCTGCTGTTGCGGCTAATCTTCACATCAGTAGCAGACAAATTGCGCGAGAATCAGGAATCTCAAAAACGTCAGTGTTGAGAATGCTACACCAACATCGATTGCACCCATACCATATTTCTATGCACCAGGAATTGCATGGTGATGACTTTGAATGTCGTGTACAGTTCTGCCACTGGGTACAAAAGAAATTATGGGACGATGACAGATTTTTTGCATGCGTTCTATTTGGCGGCAAAGTGTCAATCACCAACAGCGGTAACGTAAATCGGCATAATATGCACTATTGGGCAATGGAAAATCCACAATGGCTGCGACAAGTGGAACATCAGCGACCTTGGTGGGTTAATGTATGGTGCGGCATTATGGGAGGAAGGATAATTGGCCCCCATTTTATGGAGCGGCATTATGGGAGGAAGGATAATTGGCCCCCATTTTATCGATAGCAATCTAAATGGTGCAATGTATGCTGATTTCCTATGTAATGTTCTACCAATGTTACTACAAGATGTTTCACTGCATGACAGAATGGTGATGTACTTCCAACATGATGGATGTCTGGCACATAGCTCGCATGCAGTTGAAGCAGTATTGCATAGCATATTTCACGACACGTGGATTGGTCATCGAGGCACCATACCATAGCCCACACGTTCACCGGATCTGACGTACCCGGATTTCTTTCTGTTGGGAAAGTTGAAGAATATTTGCTATCGTGATCCACCGACAACACCAGACAAAATGCGTCAGCGCATTGTCAATGCATGTGCAAACATTACGGAAGGCGAATTACTCGTTGTTGAGAGGAATGTCGTTACACGTATTGCGAAATGCATTGAGGTTGACGGACATCATTTTGAGCATTTATTACATTAATGTGGTATTTACAGGTAACCACGCTGTAACAGCATGCGTTCTCAATAACGATAAGTTCACAAAGGTACATGTATCACAGTGGAACAACTGAAATAAAATGTTCAAATGTACCTATGTTCTGTATTTTAATTTAAAAAACCTACCTGTTACCAACTGTTTGTCTAAAATTGTGAGCCATATGTTTGTGACTATTACAGCACCATCTATCACAAAGCGAAAAAAGTGGTCCAACTAAAACATTCTTTATGTACTACACAAATGTGTAATAAAAAAAGGGGGTTCCTATTTAAAAAAAAAAAAAAAACACAGTTGACCTCTGTTTGACCTATGGCAGTGCCATCTAGCGGGCCACCCATAGTGCCATCTGGTTTCCCCCTTCAAGCTAGACAAGTTTCGTTCTTTGTAGTTTTTTCGTTTGACCCTTATTTCATGATATATTTGGCCCTGTCACAATCAATGGACCACCCTGTATATTCAACATGAAATTCTGGTGGTATAGGGACCAAATATAATGTCATGTTCAAATGTAGTGTAATGGAGCCAAAAATCTGACCAAGGCTGCATAACATGAATGATGCTGATTGGGATGGAAGGAAGATCTTGCATCACTCAATTTCCAGAAAACTGAAATAACATTGGAGTGAAGGGGAGGGTATGAAAGAGATTTTCCAACAATGATTCTCAAATGGCCATGAACAAGGAGAAGATTTCTATCATAGAGGAACTGAATGATTGATAGAATGTTCCAACTGTTATTTACAGAGACTTGGTGACTATACTGAAAACTAGTGTTATATATTTGTGTCACTTTGAAGTGCAGTGCAGCTTTCAAAATAAGCTACTTGCTCAGCCACACTAATGTGTCATTTACTTTTTGAAGGTCTGTTGTAAAATCAGCCTCCACTGGGATGACAGGTGCTTGCTGCGCAATCATTCTTTACATTTTTGTAAATTCTTGTGCATTGTCATTAGCAAAATTATCTTTTCAGGCATGTTTGTTAAATCCCAAAATATTTCATGAACTTGCTATTAATCATTTTGATCACATGAACTGTCATGGATACTCATTGGTCATTCAAAAATACACAGTGACTCAAAAGAACAGGAAATTATGGAATGGAGATTAATGGATGAGCACAATTACTTTACAAATATTTATTTATGCCAATGTATAGTACAAAGTATGGCATTATTGAATGTCACAAGTATTTTTATTTTTTGACTATCACAACTGACCATGATCTTCTCCTCAGCACACACATTCCTGCAGCCTGATACGACCATTATGCATGGCTCGACCTAACATTTCAATAGGAATCCTGGAGATTCTCTCTAGAATTCCTACTTTATGTTCTTTGGTGGTAGCAGATCAGGTATGGTAATCTGCACGCCTAAGGTGGCCCCATAAGAAAAAAATCACATGCTGTCAGGTCAGGTGATCTTGGGGCCCATGCAATGTCATTGTAGCTTGAAATGACATGGTACCAAAGAACTGTCGCATAGCTCTGGTCAGTATCTATGCCGTAGGTGCCTTTGCTACATAATGCTGAAATCAACTCTTTGTAGGAAAATGGGGCACTTCATGCATACTGAACACATGTTATAGAGGTAGCACACCAATCGTCATCTTCAAAAAGGTATGAGCCTATAATGCCACTCAATGATGTGGCTGCTGTGCAATGGACACTTGTGTAGCTGATGTGGATATTGCTGGGACCAATAATGAAAATTCTGTCTACTGACAAAGCCACTGAGGTGGAAGTGAGATTCGTCTGACATACACAAGTCATTAATGAAATTGTTTTCATTGTGCACTTTTGCTAATAAGCATTTAGCATATTGTCTAGGCATTAGCAGATCACTAGGTTGAAGCTGCTGAACGATCTGCAGTTTGTTTGGATCAAACTTAAAATTCATTTTCAGTACTTGTTGAACTCTTGAACAATGCAACTGTAGAGACGCTGCGTAATGTCAAATAGAGTGCTTGTGGGCTTCTTGCCAAAGCAGTTCGCACAGCCTTGATATTGTCTCCTGTACAAGCAATTTGGGGTCTCCTTGCAGATTACTTCTCCAACGCAGAATCCACTGCTTCAAAATTACAGACCCAGGTGTTGCTGTGTGCACTGAGGAAACATGATCTAGCTGTCCGATGTTGAAACAACTCTGAAATTCTCGATGTGCAGCCTCCACATTTCCAGTCTTGTAATAGGCTTTTACTGCAAAGGCATGCTACAGACTATTGCATTGCTCCATGTTTGCTGCTTACTAAATGGCAAGATAATGTGAGCAGCATTTTATATGTCATTTGGAGCCACCCACCTCACAGCATTGCCGCAACACATCTCAAAATTTCCCATTCTTTTGAGTCATCCTGTACTTAACCCACGTTTCAAAATTAATATAGTCCGATTCACGAACAGTGTCAGCCTGTGCAGGTCGAGGCATGGATGGTGCTCCATTGCTACCGATTCCAAAAAAACAGTTGTGGAAAATGCATCATGAGGTTCTGCACTTGAAGAAAGAGCGTATCCTGCAAATTATGTCCGTCACTTGCTTATATAGAATTTGTTGCTTACCACCATCATCACACTCACAACTCACAACAACTGGAATAAAAATTCACTAAATAACTAACTATGATCATGTTTAATGCTCTCACTTGACACAAAGTTTACAGACTCTGCCTATAGCAACAGATAACTCAGGGTTAGTTCATCTTCCCCTTTTCTGTTGTTACATCACCAGTATCAGTGGACAGTTTAGTATCAGTGTGTTCAAACTGTACTATGTCTGAAAAGCATGTATTGCTACTCACCATAGAGATGACACATTGAGTTGCAGACAAGCACAACAAACGGACTGTTACACATTTAGCTTTCAGCCAAAGCTTTTTTCAGAAAAGAAAACACACACACATCCAAAGAAACAAGCACACCTCACACACACATCTCCAGCAGCTTATTTATAAACGTACACTGTAAAAAGAAAATGCAACTTACCTGTAAAGGGAGGCTGAAGTTGACATGTCTACCCAGCGGCAGACATTAGAACAGTGCCTTTCCACAAATGTTCGTAGGCCATGAACTCCCATTTCAATGCCTTCACTAAATGCTGAAACAAGTGATATTTTAGTTACTTAGTTCCCTGTTCCATGGTTCATTTTACATGATAAATTGTAATAATGTGGAACAACACATTTTATGTGCTGAATACACTGAGGTGACAAAAGTTATGGGATAGCAATATGCACATATACAGATGGCATACACAAGGTACAAAAGGGCAGTGCATTGGGACAGCTGCCACATGTACTCTAGTGATACATGTGAAAAGCTTTCCAATGTGATTACAGCCACAATGGGAATTAACAGACTTTCTACGAGGAATGGTAGTTGGAGCTAGATACAATGGACATTTCATTTTGGAAATTGTTCAGGAATTCAATATTCCAGGATCCACAGTGTCAAGTGTGCCACGAATAGCATATTTTAGGCATTATGTCTCACCGCGGACAACACAGTGGTCGACACCCTTCGCTTAATGAACGAGAGCAGCGGCATTTGAATACAGTTGTCAGTGCTAACAGACAAGCAGCACTGTGTGAAACAATGTGGGACGTACAATGAATGTATCCATTAGGACAGTGCAGCAGAAATGTTGTTAATGGGCTATGGCAGCAGATGAATGACACGAGAGCCCTTGCAAACTGTACAATACCATCTGCAGTGCCTCTTCTGGGCTCGTGACCATATCGGTTAGATCCTAAAGAAATGGAAAACTGTGGTCTGGCCAGTTGAGTTCCAGTTTCAGTTGGTAAGAGTGATGGTAGGGTTCAAGTGTGGCGCAGACCCCATGAAGTCATGGACCCAAGTTGTCAACAAGGCACTGTGCCAGGAAGTGGTGATTCCACAATGTCGTGGGCAGTTTTTACAAGGATTATTAACAGGAAATGGTTATGTCTGGCTACTCGGAGACCATTTGCAACCATTCATGGGCTTCATGTTTCCAAACAACAATGGAATTTTTATGGATGACAATGCGCCACGTTACCAGGCCAAAATTGTTCATGATTTGTTTGAAAAACATTCTGGACAATTTGAATGAATGATTTTGCCAACCAGATTGCCCAACATGAATCCCTTCGAACATTTATAGGACATAACTGAGAGGTCAGTTAACGCACAAAATCCTGCAACAGCAACACTTTCACAACTATGGACAGCTATAGAGACAGCATGGCTCAATATTCCTGCAGGGGATTCTTTCTGTGACCTGTTGAGTCTATGCCACATTGAGTTGCTGCACTATGTCAACCAAAAGGTGGTCCAACATGGTATTTGGAGGCATCCCATGATTTTTATGACTTCAGTGTATTTCTACAAGCTTTTTAAGAAAAAATATACACAGATGTGTGTTAGTAATTCCTACCCATCACATTTCACAGATTAGTATAACAGAAATTCTTCTACATAATAGCATTTCCCTTTTCCTTTCACAAGATATTCAGAAAGAACACTGGTGCAATTAGGTAATTAGTTCTGGCTTCGGTATCCAGTACACTAGACCATACAATTATACATTAACAAAAGAACAAATAAAACAACAAAAATATACACAGAATAAGGAAAAAACTTATCCAAGAACACCAAAATTACACAAAAAAAGATGTGAGCCTACCAGTAACAAATCTAGCAGCACACCTCTGAATCTGTTCAATGTCTTCATTTAATTCTAACTGGTGGAGATTCCAACCACTCTCGCAGTACACAAGAATAGGATGCAACTGTCTCCTTGTTATTTTTTCACTCCCATGCACAGTGTGTTTGGTGCCTTCCACACCATATAGTATGTTATGCCCAGCAACAAGTTCCTTGGATTGATCTCTACATACTGTAGTTCACAACATCCCTATTTGATAAGACCTAGGACATGATGGAATAAGTTCTATCGCCCCCTGGAAGGTTTTTCTTGTTCAGAGCCTAGATGGTTCAGATTCAGAGCCAAATGAGGGATGTCTAGTGCCATTTTCCTGCTCCTTCTTCATAAATTCATCCACTGTTCTTGGTCTGAAATCTGTAGGCATTATGTCCATGTGATTATATAACATTCTGATTGAAGTTTGACTGTGGGCATTATGTTACAAAGTGTACTGCATCATTCAGATGCAGTGATAACCTGTGCGGCATCAACAGAAATTGTACTGTTAAATGCTGCGTATTCTGCTATGGTGAAACACAAAGCAAGGGTTGACATATGGAGAGTTCCAGAGTGCACACCCCATACTGTACTATTGAGCTTGTAGATGGTATCTTTCCCTGCACACAATTCAAAAGTTTGTCTGTGCAGTGAGTAATGAAGGTGTGGCTGTTGTCATGTTTTATTTCTGTGCACTCTGCAGTGTCACAGCAAAACAGTAGCTGTTCTCCCCAGTTTATATTCAACCTCCTCTGGACTTCCACTCATGTAGAACACACAAAATTGCATTTTTCCAGAATCAGGCTTCAGGTGTTTCACATTATAATAATATGCCACCACATTAAGCACTGACTCTCTCATTTCCACCTCCTCAAAACTTTCAGCATGGGCAGCAAATGATGGCACATCCACATACACGAAAATCTTCTATTCCAGAATGCAATCTTGTATTGTTTTTGAATTGTTGGTTGCTCAAGTCAACATTCCACTGTAATGGGGCCATGATATTGCCTTCAGTTACTTTATTATTCTGATTTCTCCACAGACTTGAATCCACATTGCTGCTTTATAGGAGTCTGGTAAACCTGCCCATATATACATGAAATAGGGACCGGAAAATGTACCATCTATTTTTTGTAGAATTCGCATCCTTTTTTTTCAAATTTTGCGTCATTCTTGTCAAAATCTAAGTTTTTTTATTGATTAGATGCACAAATTAAAAGGTTGTAATGCTACATGAGTGAAGACAAACAAAGCCTTAGTTCTTTGAAACTGACTGCTAAAATAAAGTGCTGATTGGAAACTTTTTGGCTGAAATGTTTGCTTTTGCAAAAACTTGAACACCTTTTTCTTACAAAATGGTCTTTTCTTCATTTGGCTGCATTTAATGTTTCAAAAATGATTGCTTTGTTGAAAAGCAGCAACATTTTCCCATCAGTGAATTGAATGCATCTCCAACTTACCGTGTTTCTGGACATTATCTGCCTTTTCCCGCCCAATTCAATGAATACAAAACCAGCAGACTATCAATTTCAATCTTTTATGGGCATTCAAAGCTGTGCGATCCATGTTGACAGCACCACAGATAGAACTGACTTAGACCCTTTCCACACTGGAACACTGGTGACGGTCACCAGCGACTGTCACCAACAGAGATACATTCGTCTGAACTGGAGTATTCACACCGGGACACTACACTGCCTCACTGAGCCACTGTGACCCAGCAGTAACTCACCCTCACCACGTGTGATGGACAAGGTCACTGTGTTTGCAGCAGTCACTACCGGACATGCATTAGTTTCAATTGGAGTGTTCACACTGTAACACATATCACAGACACAGTGCTGCAGATTTGCCAACTGACAGGCAGTCATGTCTGAGACAGTGACGCAAAACATTCATTGTACATTACACTGGAGGAATTGTAGCCATGAGTTTAGATTTGATTATCACAGAAGATTATGTAAGTCAAGAAGAAAGCCGTCCTGCTATTTGGGATGTGAGAAGCGATGACTATAGCAACAAAGTGATGAAAACGAATGTGTGGCAAGAAATTATAACGAAGCTTGTGCCTGATTTCAATGAGAAGAGCATGGATGAGAAAAACAAAATTGGTAAGTTGTATGTTCGTTTTTTCAAATTTAACAATTTGTTTTTCAGACCATAAAAGGCTAGTGAAATTTAGTTGCTACCCCTGTACAGGCCCATTTCAATAACTAATCAGTTGGCAATACCTGTGGTGTCGGACTCCAGTAATCCAGGCGTGTTCACCACAGTCACCAGTGACCATCACCGGCAACTGTCATCATGTCCCAGTGTGAAATGGGCCTTAGCGTGCAAGTAGAACTGAACATATGGTAACTCTATTTTAACATAGGAGAGAAACTTCGGCGCAGTAAAAAAATGTTACAGATTTTATTTTCTAATCGATATAGTGCAGAGAGCAGGCATTGTTGGCTATAGTGGCAGATGGCTGGAAGCGCAAACAAAGTAGAATTTTGACCGCCAGAGGGGAGTGGAGCAGCCTACAAGAACTGACACATTGTCACAGGGATCGCCGATTTCTTCTGGTGTTCGTCGTAATCGAAATCCGCGATGGACCAGGATTTGTTGCTTCGCATACTTCAAAATACAAAAACAATAATAAATGCACAACAGAAAGTAATTGGGGTCGGCGACCATTCAATTGGTTGTTTAGGTGAGAATTTTTTAATGGCATGGTTCAGGCTCGACCTCTAGCGGTACTTGATGCAACCACCTTTCAAAACGTCTGCCACCTAATCTGCCACGTTGTGTGTGTCCACATTATATAACCATTTGAGCTTTAGGCATTTCTTTGCTCTAACATTCTAGGTCTCACAGCTGATAACAACATTGCATTACACAGCGTGTATCTTAAGTAGATGATCCAACCGCCACTAATGGCATGGCGCCAGGTCATTGAGCACATTGATACATCATTGCATACAATATGTTTTTTATGTTGCAAACAAGTTCTTACACACTCTATCTTTCCAAATTGAGCTTCACCAGATGTACAATACCAGTAACTGATAATTAGTTACATTTTCAATATTTATATGCAGAAAATAAAAGGTATTCCAGACTATCTCTGATAAAATATTTCATCTCGACACAATTCGCTATGAAATAGTGTATTATGTTATTTGGCAATTTCAGACAGAATTCGCATCTATTTCGCATTTATCCCAAAATGCGAATTTTTCTAGTCCCTATACATGATTACGGAAAATTCTTCCCGAGACTGTTAAAATCACAAAGAAGTGAATGTAGTCAGATATTTTTGAGTACAAAAATAATGCTGCAATGCTAATTTTGCACCATTTCATTGAAATATCCAGTTATGAGACATGTATGGTCTCCATAATCCTCTTCTAGCACACTTCCTCATTTTGTAAGGGAATGCTGGATGTTTTGGATAGCATCATAGTGTACCCAAAAGAAAATGAACTTTTTAAATTTGTTTATTCATATCTTAAGCACAAATCTTCAGTTCCCTCTCCACTTGCACTAATACACTCGTCTACTCTTTTATTCCATTTTTCAAAACATTATTATATTCATCTTTTGTGTTCTTTGACAATGCCTCCGTTTCTTTTTTTTTCCTTCACCTCAGTAACATCAGCAAAACACTTTTCTTTCGTGTCTCTTTTCATTCTAGGATTAAAATAAAAAAAACATAGGCCAAGGTTGGGTGGGGGGGGGGGGCGGAGGGGGGGAGGAACAGTGGTCACAACATTTTTAGTCAAGAATTGTGTGGACATGGCTATGAGAGCAGAGACATTGTCATGATCAGAAAACCAATCACAAGACTGCCACAAATCAGGCCGGCTCCACCGCACACTGTTGCAATATTTTCAAAACTTTGAAGCAGAAAGCCAGCTTACCTGTCTGACCCTGCAGAACAAACTCTGAATGAATGACTCCTCTCACATCAAAAAACAAATCATCATTGTTTTAACGTTTAACTTCACCTCACGAGCTTCCTTGGGACAAGGCGAACTTGAAGTCTTCCACTGGCGTGATTGTTGCTTTGATTCAGGATCATAAGAATAGTACAAAATTTGGTCACCTGTGATAATTTTTTATAAAAAAGTTTGGATTATTTTGGGATTCTTCTTTCACAGCACAGCATGCTTTCCTGTGACCTTGTTTTCGTTCAGCAGTCGGAAGTTGTGGCAAGAGTATGGCAGCTCCCCTTCACATTACCAAATCTTCTGTTGCAATTCCCTGCACTGAATTCCAAGTCACTCCTGACAGCTCCACAATGTCTTCAATGGCCCTTCATTGATTTTCGTTGATAATTGCATGAACGTTTTCAACATCTTCATATGTTCAGGTCATGGAAGCACAACCAGAACACTGTTTGTCATCAACAGACATTTCACCATTTTTGAAACAGGAAAACTACTCAAACACTTCAGTTTTTTCCAATAACATCATGTTTGAATGCTTTCTTTTACATTTCAAGAGTTCTTATTCCACTTTTTCTGAGTGAAAAGCGAAATTTCACCACTGCATGCTGTTTACGAAAATCAGCCATTGTAAACCAACAATCACAAAAAACAGTTGTCACTACAAACTGTGCCAAAACTAGTCCTCTATTTCTTCAGCAACGGAACTTGGCTGGCTGACTGACTGGAAGGTTTGCTCTATGCACTCCTATTGCTAAAACTTGGTAATACAAAAGCTATGCCCACCAAAAAATTATTTCTGTTTCTTTTGGGTACTGCCTCGTATATTACTAAACAGCTAAAATGGTCACCTGGCCCCAGTTGCAGGCTGCTTATATAACGGCTTCCAGGGGCATCAAAAATTTGATTTTCAGTATTTCAAATAATTATTGTCCGAATTCAAAAATTTTAAATATCATCACAATCTACTCATTAAGAGGTATGTTCTTGCTTTAAAAGTTTAACATGATAAGTTATGTATGAAAGTGTCTCATGACATGCAAATAGCCCAGACCATATTCATCCAGTATTTCAGAATTTGACCACTTTGCAACTTCCAACACACTTTACACACAGTTTCAAACCACTTCAAAATGTTTTCTGACTGACATGACCCCACCCCCTCCCCACTGAAATAATAAAAGTAAAAAAGTTTATAACTTACTACATTTTCACTGTTTATGCAGTAAAACCTCAGCTTCAGGCACTTTGTTTTATTTTATTACTTCTTTATTACTAACTCTATTTGCAGCACACTTTTCAGGCAGTATCCATATATAACAATGAATGTATCCAAAAAACTGTATTATTGTATGATACAGATATAATGCATGAAAAATTAGCTTTTCTTTTTCAGACTATTCTCATCCTGTGTTTGATATCAAAGGCACTTAGCGACTATCAGCAAACTTTAAACATAATTTCAAAAATTGTGAGACACATGGTTTCTATGTGGAAGTCCGATTCTTTAAAAAATTGGAGGTGCAGTTCTTTCAAGTAATTTGCACAAATGAAGACTTTGCTATCACATATCATCTGAACTAATACCAGCATCGTCAGGTTCCCACAGAAATCTGCATTAAACATAGTACACTCTTTTACCATGCCATAAAGGCATAGGCATGGAAAAATCATTGAGCAGCTATGAATGCTCCTCTACAGAATACAATTTATGGTACTCTGTCAAGTTTGAAATACTCTCAATTCTCTTAACAACAATGTTGCAAACCCTCAAACATGCATAGCTACATCTCTGTTCACATATCTAAGCACATATGTTTTCGCTTTGTTCAAAAGTTAAACAGGATTGTTGCTTACAGACATCTACAATATGAGCTCTCTTACACTTCACTTCATGGTTGGTGGCAGCTTTATGTTCCTGTGTCACACTAACACCATTAAACTGTTACGTTTTGCTCTTGGTATACCCCTTCAGTGTTGATGGACAGTGCAAGACAGTTGAAGAACTTGGAGGTTCTGTGAAGAATTCAGGGATGTATTCCACTTCTTTTTCTTCTCCTCCTCCTCCTCCACCACCACCACCACCACCACCACCACCACCACCACCAGACATTAAAGGGTAGTCCTTGTTGATGTTGCCATCATTCTTTGCCTCTCAGCACCTGTATCATTTGGCTGTAGTTGATTCCACTGGTAACACATTGTAATATAGATTTTCCGGGCCTTCCTCAAGATTTTTTCCCAAGGGTTCCTTCGGAGATTTTTTATGAAGCTTTTAAGTCAAATTAGGTGTCCAATTGTTTTAGTTTTTCTTCTTTGTATCATGTTAATGCCCTTTTAACCTTGATGTCTTTTAGAATTTCTTCATTAGACTTTCTTTCAGTCCATGATGCTTTGCAGTTCCTCTCCACATCCACACAGCTACTGTTTATAATTTTTTCTTTTCTTGTTTCCCTGAAGTCCACCCTTCAGAACCAGGGCTCACAAAGCACCCACAAAATGCTTTGATGAATTTTTTCCTTGTGTCTGTATTATGGTGGCTGTATGTTAATAAACAACTCTTAGTTCTGAATACTTTTTTAATCACTGTAATTCTCCTTTTAATATTCATTATATGTAATGTCTGTGCACACTAAGTTGACACTCGGCACAGTGGAGTGACTGTAAATGGGAAATGCCTTTACGGTCACTCATATCAGCCACCACACCAAGTGTCAACTTAGTTTACATGGACAGTACTTCTGTTGTAATCTATTATTGTACTACCCAAGTTGGAAAAAGCATTTATTGCATTAACATTTTATTTCCTGTCACATATTTTCCCTTACTTGTGTGTTCAATTTATTTACCATAATCATTTTTATCTTTGTTGCATTTATTTTCAGTCTGTGGCTATCTGTGGTAGCAGACAGAATTTTTAACACACAGTTCATATCCTTCTCAGAATCTGCTAAGACTACTACATCATCAGCAAATTGAATACAATGTATTTGTTTAGCATTGATTTTGATCCCTTTGGAGCTGCTTCACTTTTTTTTTTTCTTTTTACACTTTCTATACCTAAAATGAATAAATGAGGAGAGAAAAGGCAGCCTTGTCAGACACCTCTTCTAAGCCTAGCCTCTCCCTTAATACCACTGATATCAATTTCTGTACTCTAGTTTTTGGACAGACTGAAAAACAGCCTTTTCTCTCTCCAGTTTATTCTCATTTTATTCAGTTTTCCAAACAGTATTTTCCAGTCCACTCAATTAAAAGTCCCCTCTAGGTCCAGGAATGCAGGACATATTTCCTGTTCACTTCAGTTCTTCTTTCTAAAATGATTCGTGGTGACATTATAGCTTCTCTGCTTCCTTTTCCTTTCCTAAATCACACGAAATCTTCTCCTAAATATTGATTAATCTGTGCTTTTAGTACTTCCTTAACGATACGGAATTGGAATTTTTGAAATAGGGCTTAATAATGCCCAGATTCTATAATTTAAACAATGATGGGCATTTTATTAATTCCACTGACATTGTTCCATCCTCACAGCACACACACAAGAATTTGTACGGTTGTTCTTTTGCCTTATGTCCAGCACACCTTAATAGCTCAGTAGGGATGTTATCTGTTCCAGTTGCTTTGTTATGGTTCAGGTTGTTTAAACCATTATTGAATTCTGAAATGGTGACTGGTATTCTTGCGAATTCAATTTCCACTTCTTCCATTGCTCTTATGTAAACTCAATCATTTACGACATATTCTCCATCATATAGTTCACTGAATTCTCTTTACCTAGCTACTGTTTTTCCAGACTCAAACATAAGGTTCCCTTTTTTTTTTTTATCTTTAACGACATTGCTACAAGTTCTTCACTTCAACTATAATGATTTCATTTCTGAATACATTGAGTTTACCTTGTTTGTTTGCTTTGACTGCAAGGTCTTCTTCTATATCCCTAGTAATTTGTCTCATCCACTTATCTTTTTCTATGCAGCACATTCTTGTTATTTCATTCCTGATTTTTCTGCTTCAGTCAAAAAATATTTTTCTCAACCTACTTTATTCTTTTATGAGACTCAGTATTTCTTGTGTCATCGATGGTTTTCTTGGATTTAGTTTCTTCTTACTGAGTACTTTCTGCATTCCTTCAGAAGTAAAACTCCTTTCTTCCTCGAAGCTCACATTTTGCTCACATGTCTTATCCTCTCCACTCTAAATTTCTTCTCAATAGTCTTTTGGTACACCACTTTGTCTTAGTTGTACTCTGTTCCTTTTTAAATATAATAATGCTCTTGGCTGTAACTATTATGTAATCAATGTCCAAAGCATTGTATGAATGACTAGATTTTATTTGATTTTTGTATCTTTGTTTGACTACATTGTTCAAGTACAATATTACAACTTCCCTCCAACACTAAAACTGATTTTAGTATTGCATTTATCAGCTCTCATAGGATAGCCACCCCAGCATGAGGAAGTAATATGACTATCACGTATGGTGATAACCAAAAAATGTGCTTGTAACCAGGTTTCTTGAAGTCTTTCCGCAGGTGGTGGTCTTCCTTTTGCTGTATATAATTTTGACTCACGATTGCAGATAGCTTGTCACCATATGTGGTCCTTTGGTCTGTTCACAGAATAACTTTTTCTGCTACCAGTGATGATTTTTCCTTTTATTTGTACATGGTATGCCATAAGTCAGTCGTCAAAAATGCAGTTGATGCAATAATACTAAACAAATGAAAATAAACAAAAAACAGAAATAAATGTAGAGCTCAGTGAACTTACAAAAGATTCTCAAAGTGATTTCTAGGCTTTTCTAAGCAAACACTGCAGCTTTTCAACACTGATTCACAAACTTTTCAGCAAATCTTCTGTGCCTATAAGTTTCAAACTCTGATTGGATTCATTCCTTCAGTTGCTGAACATCACTAATCATTGTTTGGTACATCTCACACTCAGACAAGGCTCTTGTTGCCAAGCTGTGGAAGGTTCTGACATTTGAGGGGTTCACAACCAAAGTGGACTAAGTCTGTTTTGAACACTTTAGAGAAATAAGTGTCCTGAAATGGGGTCTTAAAGTTTATGCCTTATTAATAATACCTAAAAATTTAAATTTTCGACAATGCTTAATAACTAAGGAACAGTTTAACTTAAATTTTGGCATACATCGGAAATAATTTATTAAACAGTTTAACTTGTTAAAACAAAAAATGGACTTTGTTCACTAGGGTTGTGAATTTTAATTTATTGGATGGAACAAAAAACTCAATTAAAAAGTGTTTTTAAACAATCACTGTTTTTTGTAACAGACATAACTCAGACCATTACATTTATGGTTAAAACACAATTTACTACCAAAATAGAGATTTGGTGACATTTTTTTCCCATAACTATATCAGCACAATTCAAATCAATCAGTGTACCCATATACATTGCTCTGATCTTCTTCACTGTTTATTGTTTCAGTTGACCTAGTAGAAATCTCAGCTGGGAGATTGTTGAAGAAGTATTGATGAACTGGAGGCGTACAGGAAAAGAGATCCATCATGTACTTCTATTAGCGGCAGAGATTTTACGTTGAATTCTGTATGGGGGCTCATAACTGACGGATGACAGTCATAATAATGATCATGCTTCATTTGTTTTGCTTGAGGTTTACCTCTGAGAAAGAATATTTTCATTCAGAGTGTGGAACCTTTCACCACACTTAACCACATTATGTTTAGTCAATTGAAGGCTTGACCATCGGAAGTGTTTTTTCTTATTGTTGCTTACTTCCTCCAAAAACTTTGTGACTGAGAATTTCTCTCTCTCTTCATATAAACAAACTTTAAATGTGGAATCTTCCACTTTGAGGCTTTGTTAATTTGGACCCAGTGTTCCAGTGTGTACATACACTCCTGGAAATTGAAATAAGAACACCGTAAATTCATTGTCCCAGGAAGGGGAAACTTTATTGACACATTCCTGGGGTCAGATACATCACATGATCACACTGACAGAACCACAGGCACATAGACACAGGCAACAGAGCATGCACAATGTCGGCACTAGTACAGTGTATATCCACCTTTCGCAGCAATGCAGGCTGCTATTCTCCCATGGAGACGATCGTAGAGATGCTGGATGTAGTCCTGTGGAACGGCTTGCCATGCCATTTCCACCTGGCGCCTCAGTTGGACCAGCGTTCGTGCTGGACGTGCAGACCGCGTGAGACGACGCTTCATCCAGTCCCAAACATGCTCAATGGGGGACAGATCCGGAGATCTTGCTGGCCAGGGTAGTTGACTTACACCTTCTAGAGCACGTTGGGTGGCACGGGATACATGCAGACGTGCATTGTCCTGTTGGAACAGCAAGTTCCCTTGCCGGTCTAGGAATGGTAGAACGATGGGTTCGATGATGGTTTGGATGTACCTTGCACTATTCAGTGTCCCCTCGATGATCACCAGTGGTGTACGGCCAGTGTAGGAGATCGCTCCCCACACCATGATGCCGGGTGTTGGCCCTGTGTGCCTCGGTCGTATGCAGTCCTGATTGTGGCGCTCACCTGCACGGCGCCAAACACGCATACGACCATCATTGGCACCAAGGCAGAAGCGACTCTCATCGCTGAAGACGACACGTCTCCATTCGTCCCTCCATTCACGCCTGTCGCGACACCACTGGAGGCGGGCTGCACGATGTTGGGGCGTGAGCGGAAGACGGCCTAACGGTGTGCGGGACCGTAGCCCAGCTTCATGGAGACGGTTGCGAATGGTCCTCGCCGATACCCCAGGAGCAACAGTGTCCCTAATTTGCTGGGAAGTGGCGGTGCGGTCCCTTACTGCACTGCGTAGGATCCTACGGTCTTGGCGTGCATCCGTGCGTCGCTGCGGTCCGGTCCCAGGTCGACGGGCACGTGCACCTTCTGCCGACCACTGGCGACAACATCGATGTACTGTGGAGACCTCACGCCCCACGTGTTGAGCAATTCGGCGGTACGTCCACCCGGCCTCCCGCATGCCCACTATACGCCCTCGCTCAAAGTCTGTCAACTGCACATACGGTTCACGTCCACGCTGTCGCGGCATGCTACCAGTGTTAAAGACTGCGATGGAGCTCCGTATGCCACGGCAAACTGGCTGACACTGACGGTGGCGGTGCACAAATGCTGCGCAGCTAGCGCCATTCGACGGCCAACACCGCGGTTCCTGGTGTGTCCGCTGTGCCGTGCGTGTGATCATTGCTTGTACAGCCCTCTCGCGGTGTCCAGAGCAAATATGGTGGGTCTGACACACCGGTGTCAATGTGTTCTTTTTTCCATTTCCAGGAGTGTATGTTGCACCTTTTTGTTTGCAGATTTAATTATTCCAAATTCAGAATCATTTGGGAGAAACATGACCATATACCAGGCACTTATGATCTATTACATTTGCTGAAAAATGTTGGTCATGAACCAGTTTCAAAAGTGTGGGCAGCATTTTTTATATATATCTTTCTGAACGTGGCAGCTATCAGAATGTAAAACAACATGTTTGTGGCTACAGGCATTATCTTGTAAGTACATCCTGACAACACTGGCAACCTCTTGAAATCACATTCAACCACTTGTTTCATCTCAAATATACAAAAGTTCATCAGTATAAAACCAGTGGACTCCAAAACTGTATATGTATATGTTTCTTTTGTAGTAAGCAATTATGGTTGAAAGTGTCAGAAGAGGCCACGTCTTTTGTAGATCAAATGTGTAAGCTTAAACACTATTTGAAGCCTTCTCCTTGTCAGTGTGGGGTGGTGCTCAAGCTTGCTCAGCCCTCCGAAAGTGGAGTTCCTTCTCTGTAACAATGGCTATTAATCTGCTGCACGGATTTTCATTTCCAAAGCATCACAAAGTCAACAAGTATTTTTATTAGGAGGCTTAAAATGCAAATGAAATTTGTTGCTGAAAATTTTGTAATATATTTTCTCTTTTACTAGTCCCAGTACATCTCATTCACATTTTCTCAAATAAAGAAGATACATTTTGTGAACTGAAAGTTCAGGATCCATATACATTCTGCCAGGACTATCTATTCTGGTATAATGACTGCAGTGTGCTGGAAATGATTTTATATGTGCAGTTGCACTGTATTGATCAATCTTACTTTGTGGGCTACATTTTCCTCAGTTATCTGTGACCGGAAGAACTTCCTCATTCGATACACTACTTCAGCTGACTTTTAATGAACCAAAAAAGTACTTCTTTCAAACAGTAATATTTTCCTGATTTGCCCAAAGTGTATAGTGGTAGCTGTACGATTTTTCTGTTCCACTAGTATCACGACGGTGGGATCTAATAGCTCTATTTACTTCCACTAAATGCCGAAGGTATGTGTTCTGTTTTGAATAATCCTCCAGTTTCCTTAACTTTCTTCATTGGGGACTTTATCAGGACAGCGTCTGGGGGTAATGATCATCAAAATTCGAAGGAAGTGTCTTTTAGCAGGTACACACCACCTTCGATTCTCCGACTGATACTCCTCACCACTACTTCGCAAAATGCTTCCTAATATTCTTCTTCCAAATGTGTTTCTGCCTTTTTTGCTTTCTCCATCTTTCAACATTTTGAGTTAGATCAGACTGAGAATTTATGTTGGGATCTCCTACAATTAGTAGAGATGTTCCCTCAGATACTGAAACAAGTAAAAACAAAATATTAAGCTCAGCACAGAACTCAATAACTAGCTGTAATAATATTTATACAGTAATAAAATGCAATTCTTAATTTATCAGAAGTCAACTGAAGCAGATTAATATAAATGTCCACTTAGCATCAGTAGAACCACAGGCAAAATCACTACTTCTTGCACTGCGAACTTAATGTTTGCTGCAACGGAATTTGGAAATGGTATCTGAAAAATTCTGTGTAAGACTGAAGCGTTAGTTGTGTGATCGCTTTTAAAGCACTGTTCTAGACCACAATAACGAGTACATAAGCGACAATATACACTGTATAAGCAATTTGTTGGTATATAAGTCATAGTCTCAGAATGATCAAAGCTATATTTCCATTCCACGAAAAAATACTAGAAATAATTCCAGTTGACTTACCTAGGTCTGTATCAGATGACGTGTCAGATAAAGAATTAGGAAATAATCTTCACCAGGATCATAATCTTCTTTGGTAGACATACTATGAACACGAAAAACACACACAAAGTATGTACTTGGGTCACTATCACAATGAAAAACGCTTCGTAACATTCAACTTGCACAGGAAGAGCTGCAATCTGTGAAGTACGTAAAGAGTTATGGATTTACTTCACTATTGCATTGAATAAATCAAAGGATCACACACTATAAATAAAACAGAGAATGTATTTTATACTTGGAATTTTGGAGAACATTCTCAAGTTCACATGAACAAAGCGAGTCAAACAAAATACTTCACCTGTAGAGGTGGCAAAAAATGACTCAACTGATACAAATAACCAGCTACTGAGAAGTAACGGTTACTGTGATAACTGCTCGTCTGATACTGGCAGATATTTCAATAACTGCCAACAGTGCCCCGCCCCATCTGTTGACCGAAGATCGTACTACGCTTTCACTTCAACTCATTGGAGAGCTGGCTACGAAGGAAACATTTGCATATAATACTTATTATCGTCATCATTTGTCGGGAGATTACAGTAATCGCTAATATTTACAGAATTAAGACACTGTCAGAATAAAACATAGTTATGCACTTTTAATAAATTTATCATACACATAATACCTGATCTTGACTGTTGTGATGAAGTGCTGTCAAAAATGATATATAGCAGAATTTTTACTCAAGTTGGTCTAACAATCCTTGTTCATCTGTAGAGTAGGAGGAGGGGTCAATGGAAGTATCCAATTCCACCCGTCTGCTTTGACCCATGACATAAGGGAGTTGTACTGTGTGATGCCATTACAGCATGATGTTTATGAGTTGGTTGTGTTTGTAGATGTCTCTTTGTTGTGTTTCATTGTGCCCTCTGGTGGTGGTGGTGGTGGTGGTGGTGGTGGTGGTGGTGGTGGTGGTGTGTGTGTTTACGTAGGGATGTTTAATTTGTGGATTTTTGAGGTTGTGGCTTCGGTTTTATTTTTCGTAGTTGTAGGTGTTGGTTTTGTGGTATCAATAGTTGTGGTTGACCTATACAGGTCACTGGAAATGACCGATTCCCATTTTCGTAGTTGGAGGTGTTGGTTTTTTGGTATAGTCATCTGCGGTTGATCCATATAGGTAAAAGGAAATGTCCGATTCCAATTTTCGTAGTTTTAGTTTTAGGTATTGTCACCTGTGGTTTACCTATATAGGTCAAGGGAAGTGTCCAATTACTGCACATATTAGAATGAAATTTTCAGGAAGTTTCACTGCAGATATTTGTTGAGGTAGCGGAATGTTGTAATTTTTTTTTCCTTTTGTTCGTCATTTAGTGTTTGGAGGGAGATGTTATTGTCTTATTTATAAGTATTTTCGTGTGTGTGTGTGTGTGTGTGTGTGTGTGTGTGTGTGTGTGTGTGTGTGTGTGTGTGTGTGTGTGTGTGTAGCGACATCATAGGCGCCATATTGGAGACTCTTCGAAGAACCATTTCCGCCATATTGATGACGTCATGGGTGGAATCGGACACTTGTGTATCAAAAAGTCTTTCAAACTCTCAGGAAAACCGTGCTTTATCTGAAACTAAGTTTTTAATGGTTTCCGACTTGCTGGCAGTTTATTGAAAATGTGTGTTCCTGAATATTGGACCCCTTTTTGTACCAAGGAAAGTGATGATTACTGTTTCTATTCCTAGTATTAATATTATGTATTGAGCGATTAGCTGGAAACACTTGCAACAAATTTCATTGAGGACTAAATATACTAGTGGTTAGAACAGGTTTCTACATGAAACTCTTCAGGCTTTTCCGGCGATCAACTGACGTCTTGGATTGTCGGGTGTTCTGCCGGATATCAGCCTCGTCCTTGCACGATATTTAGGTAACGCAGCTCGTAACCTGTATCAGGTGCGACCTGAGACGTGCCTCAGGCCACACCTGATGAAGGGTACGAGCTAGGTTACCGAAATATCGTGCAAGAACGACGCTGATTCCAGCAGAACACCCAACTCAAGATGTCAGGTTTCCACATGATGTTCTTGAATTTATACCACAAACGATTTTTATTACACGCTTTCACATGCTACAAAGTTTTGCTCCGTTCGATGATTTAGACCTACCCCAGTATATGATCCCTTGTGAAATAATAGAATGAAAGTATGTAAGCTTTTTTATATTTATGTCTCCTACATCTGACACAATTCTCACTGCAAATACAGAGTTATTTAGGCACTTCAGCAATTCTGTGGTATGCCCTTCCCGACTGAATTTATTGCCGAGTTGTAGTCCCAGAAACTTAACACTGTCAACCTTTTCGATCTACATGTCTTCATATGTTATACACATGCTGCAGCTGGAAAAATCGAGCAGTTTTCCAGATCTCACATAAAACTATAGGCCTATCTTGTACAGCAGTAAACGAATCTGTCACATTACATATGTTTTTGTGTTGTATTACAAGGCCGTTCACTTATTCTGTTAAGTGAACAGCACAAGAAATTAAGCTTCGAATTTAACCTACATTATTCAGTTTATATATTACTTCATACTTAAAGGCGCTCGTTGTTAACATTTTACTTAAACGGTGCTGTGCCTAAGCTCTGCGTACTTTCCGTTGCAGCTGTGAGTATAATATAATTTCTAATAGCGACCGATAACCTACAAATATGTAATATGAAACACTGATCGTTCAAACATCAACTGAGATGTACCTGGAGTTAAATAGCTACGGTTATGGCACGATTCATACGACATTCCTGCGATTTCGCACTACTCGCAGTTATACTGATAACTAAACAGATGGATTCCAACTATGTCGTTAACCAACTGTAGCCCCGTCGGAGTATTCAGTATTGGGTAGTGAAAAATAGCTTGACAGTTATTGATAACCATTAAAAATAACAGTTATCCAGGAATAGCTGGAACCGTGATAACGATTACTCCAGAATAACCGTTTGGCCCATCTCTATTCACCTGAGAATGTTCTCAGCTTCAGTCAAAGTGTTGCTGAACACGAAGAAAATCATCCGTTTTCATGTGAATAAAACTAAAGAAGTTTCTCACAAGCGGAGAACATTTTCAGTTTTCTGAAGTAAGATCTGTATCATACTTCGTGCTGAGTAAGTTCGGTTTTTTTTTTTTTTTTTTTTGTGAAAATGGCAGAATATATGCTGCTTGAAAGGGAAAAATATATACTTAGCCCTATGAAATACTGAAGGGAGAAGTTGTAGAAAACATTATGAGGCTGGCTAATCATTTTCTTCCAGAAAAATCGTGAAAGCAAGATGAGCACCCTATCAAACAAATCGATAGTGAAAACATATTTGAGCTATTTAGCAGACCCATATTTTCAGAGTGGCATACGAGAAGACTTTTAGACAGTGCTTGATTTGTAAGAAGAAGAAAAAAAAGAAGTGGGGGAGGTTCCGGTACTGCGACATTCCGTAGTTTTTTAATTATTATTTAGACGGCTTAAAACGTTACATTAACTCTTTTTTCGTCATAGATACTGGTACAGCGTATCGATGTGTACCGTCACAAATCAAGCACTGGACGTAGGCACACACTAGGCAACTGTGTCACTGACATTTTTCAGATGTTCTTCATCATGTTAACTGAAATGCACCTTTGTGGATTAGGTTTTCCAGAAACGTAGGCAATCTAGAAACAGCAAAAGTTAATTAGAAATCAAGATATCAGTTTCCATGTGTGGTAGGAGCCGTTGATTGGACGCAAATACCGATCATGAAACCTTCTACACGGAGATGAATACATTAACCGAAAGGACTTTCTTAGTATCAATGTGTAAGTGACGTGTGTTTACAGCGAAATGTTTCATAGCTTGGCCTGTAAGTGATGCTAGGCTGTGGAGAAACTCTGATATATGCCAGATACTAAGAGAGCGCCAAACAAGACTTGCCCAAATAAAAATCTCCCAAGTCATACAGACTGTTCTGCACAGGTAGGGGAAGAGGATTTTGGGGCACCTAGTTTCGGTGACAATGATCTTTCTGTAGTGCATGGGGGGTTTGTACCTAAACTTTTTATAAATGAACCTAAGTCATGCAACTTTCTCGCAATTCCATAGTAGTTTGATTTTTCTAGGAACCTGCTGACATTTGATTTGGATATCTTACTTGCAGCAAAAATTGTGTGTCAGGTGTGGTAAAAGCATTTGCCAGATTCTACAGTAGATAAGTGTGGAAGCTGTTTAACCTGTAACATTTCAAACTGGAACAGTTAGTCTCACTTTCACTTACTGAATCATTTCAGCAAAATGATATGGACTTGTGATAATACAAAATTGAATAAACATTTAATTAAAAAATAACCTTTAATTTTACACATGATGCATTAAAAATATCATTCTGATGAAAATAAAGACAGTAGTCTTCTATTAAAAAAGAAAATCACTTTTCGCTGTTTCGTCTTCAGTAAGTCTAACAGGTACCGCGAAAAAAAATTTAAAAAAAGAGGCGCTGTAATTCTGCATTAATAAACTGCTTGTCTCCTCAGTTTCCATAACTAAACGCTGTCATTTCTGCGCCCCCTGAGGAGCCATAACAGGTGATCACGATGAAGAAATTTTGCGAATATCAATGCCTGTGACTCAAAATATGTAGTGTCAAAACCATTTAGCTCTACAAATTCCAAACAAGCATCTGGGAAAGAGTGTTAGTTGTAGACGTCCCTACTATGGAAGCGCATAAAACAAATGAAAACACAAGTGTGTGCCATGACTCCATTTTTTGAAGTGAGTATGTACAAGGTGTGTGAGAAAAGTAATGAGACTGATTTTTTTATGTACGAAAGTTTTTATTTTTTCAAATAATGATATTGTCTCCTTCAAAGTAGTTCCCTTCAGCAGCTATACACCAGCAGTCGTTCTTCCCTGTCTTGGTAGTAGCACTGAAATGCTTCAAGTGGTATGGCCTTTAACAAAAAAATGGTTCAAATGGCTCTGAGCACTATGGGACTTAACATCTGAGGTCATCAGTCCCCTAGAACTTAGAACTACTGAAACCTAAGGACATCACACCCATCCAGGCCCAAGGCAGGATTCAAACCTGTGACCGTAGTGGTCCAGACTGAAGCGCCTAGAACCGCTCGGCCACAAAGGCCGGCGGCCTTTAACATTTCAGTCACATTCTTTGGAATGTTTTCCAGAATCCAAAATGACCTCCTTTTAAGATATTGTACGATTTAGGGAAAAGAAAAAATTTTTTTACAAGGACTCAGATCAGCCGAAAGGGGGGAGGGGGGGAGGTGTGTGGAACGACAGGAATGCCTTTTGAGGTCAAAAATTCCGCGATGGAAGTGGCTACTTGACATGAAGCATTGTCATGATGCAGCATCCACTTGTCTGCAGTGTCCAATCTCACTGAATTCACAGTGTTCCTGAGCCTTTCAAGGATATCTTTGTAAAACACTTGGTTGAGTTTGTCCTGGAGGTACACATTCCATATGCACGATACCCCTGCTTTCAAAAATACAAGTCAGCATTATTTTGAGCCTTGATTTACTCATTCGACCTTCTTTCAGTCGAGATGTCTCATGAGGTACTCCTCACTTTGCTGCTTTGTCTCAGGATTGTATTAAAAAAATCCATGTCTCACGACTGTGCTCAAATATCCAGGATTCATCTCCTGTATCACACAACTAAACCATTCGTGATCACTGACAACCCTCTCAAGAAGATCAATGCACAAAACTTTGTTCAAACTTTTATGTACAATGAAAGTGGTTAACAGTTCACCCATCACCCTTGTTGTTAAACTTGGGCCTGATCTCACAAAAGCACGCACACGTTCGACGTTCTCGGCGGTTTCTGAAGTTGAATGCCTCCCTGAGCGAGGTTCATCTTCAACGTGTTCTCAGCCTACCAAAAATGATTTGTTCCAGCGAAAAAAATTGTGCTCTTCATAAGGAATGTTCCTCATAGGCCTGTTTCAACTTAAAAATGTCGCACTCACCGATTCCCTAAGTTCAATACAAAACTTGATGGAGCAATGTTGCTCTAAATTCTGCCGTCCCATTTTCATAGTCAAGAACACAACGTCACTGATAATGCTCTCAAAAATCATGTGATGGCTGTATGGACACGAAACTCAGAATGGGCATCTGGAAGGGATGAACACATCTGTCTACACAAGTGGAACAACACAGTGTTGCCAGTTTGCTTGCAGTGTTGTCAGTATCATTACTTTTCTCAAATACCTCGTATAGCACCCAAAGTCACAACCACACACTTGTGCAATAGTACTTGATGCTGAGGTAAGCCGGTTCGAATCCTGAAGGTGGAAAAAATTTTCACTGCCAGTAAAGTTCCCGATCAGCAGACTTTGCGCCATTGTCCTGGTTTCAATAACAAACCTCTCTGCAGTGTCCCACGAGGTGAGGGTATGTGACAGTGTTGATGGTGATACGTCTGTCACATGGGGACTTAAGGCTTGACAGCCTCCTTGGTGCTATTCTCAAGCTGTAGGTTATTTAGTCCAGTAATGGCGTCACAAAAAAGGCACTTCGTTTGCAAAAAAGGAGGTACAAGATTTTATATTTGTGTCGAATGTATATAGTTGAAAGTGTGTAGCATCCAAAATTTCAGTTTTCAAAACCCTCGGGACAACTTTCTGTGGCACTTTTTCTAATTTTCTCCTATTACTCGGAAATTATGCATCCTACTGAAATTTTTACTATTACCAAAATGAAAGAGCATTAAATAGCCTACTTAAATGTCAAAATCGGTGCAGTCACTTGCCTGAAATCAGTTGTCAAAGTTCGTTCATTCGTATCAACTTGTCTAGAAAGTCAGCTCCAGCGCCTGTAACTCAGAAACGACCACTCCAAATGAAAACGTTAAGTTGTCCAAGTTTTAGAGCATGAAATTTCATGTTATAAAAGAATCGTTTTTTTTTCAATTTTAGGCACTATTAAGCATTCAAACACTTGAAAGCCAAAAATTCTATTTCGTTCTTGTTTTGTAAGTCAAAGTTATTCAGTGAAATGAAATTTCGAACAGGAAGGCACCCTGGGTGTAGAGGTATCTGTAGAGCTGCCATCCAATCCATTCCTTTCTTATTGTTTCCACTGTTGGTCGTTCCAGTCGTCCTGTGTTGTGAGTGGGACGCGTTCAAAACGCCTTGTGTCTTCCAAAATTCTCGTTTCCTCGTTTGAGTTTACTTTCGTTGTGCGGTCAGGGCATTTAAAATGAGTGGTCCAGATTGCACGGAAGTGTTTTTTAATATGCTATGGCAATTTAGTAGATAATGATGTGATTAAAGTGAAACAGAAAAGACTGGAAACGCTACTACAGTCCAATAAGAATAGGTGAATCGCAGCACATAGTAACTTATTAACTGATCTGGCTGAAGCTGATTTGTACAGTGCTTGACAGTAGAAGTACAACAATTCAAAACTGATTACATCATCTTTGACAAAAGGCCTTGCACCGTCAACATCGAATCTTCGATCATACAAGAAGGTATTTGTTTTAATAAACACTGCTTTTACTGTGGCGAGGAAACTGATGCTAATTGGGAGAAACTTAGCAGACTATGCAAAGCGAAATATTGTTCATAGAGCGATGAAACAGTTAATGGGATAAGTGAAAGGCGAGGTGATGACTGGGTTCGCGAAATGTTGGAATCTATCCGTGATGAGGGGCCTTTGCGCAAAAGATGCTCGGTATCAGAGGTTTTGTCAGAGGGATTTTTAACGGACAATCAGGAGTGAAGAAAAACAGGAAAGTCCTAGATCCACAGATAATGAAGCAATTGAAATGATTTCTTCCTACATCGAACTGTCAGAAGAGTGCCAATTTACTTTGCAAGAGTTGAAGGACGAAATCACGAATAGTTGGAGGCAGAGGTAAGGACCATAAAAAACCCACTCTACCGGAAGTACGGTGAAGAAATAATTACTGCTGACGGATGTAAGAGGAGCACAGTAGTGTGTTCCAAAAGTACAGGCTATAAGATACTGTTTGATAGTTTCTATCACAGCAACAGATCGACGAGAAGAGCGTCTGAGAATTACACGCCCTGCTGATGATTTATGCTGTGAGGACTTCCATACACAGGTCTATGATACACTACTGGCCATTAAAATTGCTACACCACGAAGATGACGTGCTACAAACGCAAAATTTAACCGACAGGAAGAAGATGCTGTGATTTGCAAAAGATTAGCTTTTCAGAGCATTCACACAAGGTTGGTGCCAGTGGCGACACCTGCAAAGCGCTCACATGAGAAAAGTTTCCAACAGATTTCTCATACACAAACAGCAGTTGACCGGCGTTGCTGGTGAAACGTTGTGATGCCTCGTGTAAGGAGGAGAAATGCGTACCATCACGTTTCCGACTTTGATAAAGGTCAGATTGTAGCCTATCACGGTGGCGGTTTATCGTATTGCGACACTGCTGCTCGCGGTGGTCGAGATCCAATGACTGTTAGCAGAATATGGGAACGATGGGTTCAGGAGGGTAATACGGAATGCTGTGCTGGATCCCAATGGCCTCGTATCACTAGCAGTCGAGATGACAGGCATCTTATCCGCATGGCTGTAACGGATCGTGCAGCCACGTCTCGATCTCTGAGCCAACAGATGGGGACGTTTGCAAGACAACCATCTGCACGAACAGTTCGACGATGTTTGCAGCAGCATGGACTATCAGCTCGGAGACCATGGCTGCGGTTACCCTTGACGCTGCATTACAGACAGGAGAGCCTGCGATGGTGTACTCAACAACGAACCTGGGTGCACGAATGGCAAAACGTCATGTTTTCGGATGAATCTAGGTTCTGTTTACAGCATCATGATGGTTGCATCCGTGTTTGGCGACATCGCGGTGACCGCACATTGGAAGTGTGTATTCGTCATCACCATACTGGCGTATCACCCGGCGTGATGATATGGGGTGCCATTGGTTACGCGTCTCAGTCACCTCTTGTTCGCATTGACGGCACTTTGAACAGTGGACGTTACATTTCAGATGTGTTACGACCCGTGGCTCTACCTTTCATTCGATCCCTGCGAAACCCTAAATTTCAGCAGGACAATGCACGACTGCATGTTGCAGGTCCTGTGCGGGTCTTTCTGAATACAGAAAATGTTCAACTGCTGCCCTGGTCAGCACATTCTCCAGATCTCTCACTAATTGAAAGCGTCTGGTCAATGGTGGCCGAGCAACTGTCTCGTCACAATACGCCAGTCAGCGGGTGTGTGACAGAGAGAGAGAGAGAGAGAGAGAGAGAGAGAGAGAGAGAGAGAGAGAGAGACTGAGCGTAAGAGTATTGTTTTTTTTCTTAGTGTGGGTGGGTGGGTGGGTGGGGGGGGGCCTTGGGAGACAGGTGGGGGTGGAAGGACATTAGTGGTTTGAGTTATAGACTGCTGAATATGAATGTAATAGGTGTTATTGAGTGGTTGAAAGATTAGGTGATAAGCTAATTTGAGTTTTGATTTAAATGTTCTGTGGAAGGGTTCACGACCAAGTGAGTGTATATGTGTTGGGTGGTATTATTATTAGTATGGTTCTTTCTTCTCGTACTTTGATAATTTTCAAAGAGTAATTATGACATGTATCCTGAAAACTTGTAAAGGGGGGGGGGAGATTATCTGAAAAAAGTATAACATCTACAAACTCTTCAGCTCACACACACACACACACACACATATATACAAACATCATGAACAGACGTTAGTTTTCAACATATTGTAATCTCAATAAACTTTCAAGGTTACTTAGCTTGTCATGATGAGATAGCTCCAGTTCTTCTTGTCTAGGGGTCTAATTCTTGAAGCTGAAAATCTTACATCAGATCCTCACAGTTGGTTTTAAATAAATAAATTGGAAGGTTGTTGTTGCAGAATTTTTTGCTTAAATATATTTCCACTGCTTCTCTCACAATTTAGTACATCATACAGCAGGGCTTCCCAACCTTTTCAGCTGGCGGACCCCTTCTTCAGTCGAAAATCCATGGCGCACCCCTAGTCAGTCACGAGCACAGTAACTTTAAATTTCAGAGCGAAACCCATGGGAACTGAAAGTTTTTAATGCAAGTGCCATGTTCCCAATGTTCAAATCAGCGCACACTCTGCTGCAGAGTGAAAATTCTCATTCTGGAAACATCCCTCAGGCTGTGGCTAAGCCATGTCTCCGTAACATCCTTTCTTTCAGAAGTGCAACTTCTGCAAGGTTTGCAGGAGAGCTTCTGTTAAGTTTGGAAGGTAGGAGACGAGGTACTGGCAGAAGTAAGGCTGTGAGGACAGGACATGAGTTGTGCTTTGGTAGCTCAGATGGTAGAGCACTTGCCCGTGAAAGGCAAAGGTTCCAAGTTCGAGTCTCGGTCTGGCACACAGTTTTAATCTGCCAGAAAGTTTCAAGAAATAATATCATTAACACATGGCTTTATCAGATTTTCTGCAATAGTATGAGCTTTGCCTGTTTTTGGCACTCAATAACTAACCAAGAAAGAAGCTTTTAATGAATTTTCATTAATTTTTTTTTTTTGCATGAGTTTTCATGCAATGCTGAGAAGCAGCTAGTTCGGCACTGTTCCTTTTGAAAAAATGCGGGTGAGTACCTTTAAAATGTCGGCGCAATTTAACTTGAACCATTCAACTGTTCGGAAGGACTCGCGCACAAATTACACACTGAGCTTTACCGTCCTTTGTCTCCATAAGGCCCATTTAAAAATAGCTTTCTTTGTACTTACTCTTCTTGGTTATTCCACTTCCACAGGATATTGCAACCAATGGAGTACTTGCAGAATTTTCACATAATAAATCCGGCTGTGGAGCTTCTTGTGATTGTTCTTCCTTTGGTCACCCTCTTGCCTCATTCATTTCAACTGGAAACATCCCTTGTTGTGAAGGCGATGAAGAAACTGCACCCTTCTTCAATGATCCTGACTTCAGCCACCGATCCATGTTAGAAGTAATAAACTGGTCGAAAATTGACTTACGAAATAGGTAGTGCACTGACAAAGAAAGTTTAACATTTAATTATGCCTGGGGCCGCATACGTGCCAGTGAGCACTGTGATTGGTTGCCAAAGTTCGCTCCGCACATGCGTAAAATGTTTCAGTGCATCTAGCGCCGTGAGCCGGCGCACAAACGACCCCCGTATTGTTGCGAAACAGTTGTTCAGAGAAGCCGCATTCTCCGGCACTAAACTGTGTATGCGTTCTCACTTAGGTACCGCAAAGGCTGCTTGGGAATACGACGTGAAGTAAAAGTACACAAGCTTTTCACACGAAAAAAACAATAGTGATGAATTTGATTTTCACATTTTTATTCAATAATTTTACTCATTATTTTACACGATTTGGTGAAACTGCACCGCGGACCCCCAAGAAAGAGCCGGCGGACCCCTAAGGGGTCCGCGGACCACCCCTTGGGAAGCCCTGTACATACAGTATGCGTCCCAACACATCAGAGGAAAGCTTATGACTCTCTCGCTCTGCAGAAATCGGAAATAAGAATAATCCAAAGCGTTTACTATTTTTCTTAAGAAATGGATTCCTACTTTTCCTCACATTATTCATTGCGATTATTATTTGATAAATGAATCCGGAAATAAACATAGTAAACAGTGTAGGTTTGCGTAATTAATAAAAGAAATTTTAAGTGTGTACATAATTCGTAATTTCAAATGTTTCTAAAAAAGAATAATTTTAAATATACATTCAGAACTAGTATTTATCGATTATAACATCGTAGGCTTAAATAAATTAAACTAAAATATTTTATAAGGTAATTCCTTTTCCTAAATTTTGGCTCACAGTATATCATACTGTGTATGAAATTATATGGAAGTTTTCAGAAAAGCAACTGAGATAATTCTGACCTGTCCAAAATTCGAAAAATAATACTGGTATCGACAACTACTGTTGAGGAAACGTAATGCTAGAGGAAGATGTCCCATTGCAGTATACTTCGTAGGTTGGCAACAGGTAGGTAAACAAACCAAACAGTAGGAATCACATAATGAACTTACAATATTTACGTCGTTAAAAGCACAGCGTTCGAACAAATCGCTATAACTAGTGGCAAAAGAATAGTAGTGCACCACAAAGAAGAAGGAGAAACATGGTGAACATTGAGATAGAAATAGTTCAGAATACAAAATTGAGCCTATGTTTCGGAAATTTAGTGGTAGTGCGTCCTCCAGACCAGATGAGAGGAGATGCAGATGCCAACAAACTGTAAGTAATTACTTATTTACATAAAAAACGAGATGTGATCTTGTCTCAAATGAAAACCAGCCCACAGTTGCAGAGTCATGAGCTGCTTTTATGATAACAGTGGCTTGTGTTGGAGGGGGGGGGGGGGGGGGGGGGGGGAGTGCAACTGGGGGGCTGTTTTTCAACAAGGCAATTTCGTAAAGGTTGCTGTTGTCGCTGCCATGATGAAAAATAATGCAACGTGATCTGTTTGATAATATAAAAATAACAAAACTGCATCGTTTGAGATCCCGCTGAAGATGCCTTAGAGTAAGAAAAAGGCGAAACGCGTCTGGAAAAAAATAAATTAACTTACAGCAAGAAAAGGCGGTTTCATTTAAAAAAACAAGTATTTCTGTGCATAATGCGCAGGATGGCAGCGCAATCAAACTTCTTATTCACACTATTCCAGGCAGTCCCATGTGATTTATACCAGAAATTCAGAAGACTTCACCTGAAAGTCCATAAAAACTATACAATGCACACCATATGCAAATGTCACCATCTTGTACGTAAATATATCAATGGAAAGCTTAAAAACAGCTCACCCACTAGCTCAGAAATTGTGGTTAAAATTAAAATACGAAATCAAATCGGTATACTCTACAAAACAAGAATTACATTATGAGTTTATATAACATACACAGTTACAACTTGCAAATACCATTAGAAATATGGCAGTTTTCTCCTGTGTAGTTAACAAGGTCAAAATGCACACAAAAAACTGGTGTACAAAGAATGGAAACAGTTCAGTTCATAGAAGAAAGATCAGTCGACTCAAAGAGCTCCAGTCACAACACACCAACTTTACACACAAAAAGAAACACACAAATACACAAATTCTGCCCAAGATTAGTGAACCTTTTAGACATACAATTAAACGCAAAGAAAGACAGCCATTGGAGAAATTCAGATACAGATGAAGATTACATAGAAAATCTAATTACAGAATCAGAAAGTGTTTTGACAAGGGAAGACAGGAATGAAAACAATGGTTTCAACATTGGACTAACTAGAGAACGAGTAAAATTAGAAATTCGTAATATAATAACCAGTATGAAAACACCAAAAACAACAAAAAAAGAATCTGCAACATTCAGGAAACTTAGGAGAAAACTTCAAAATGAACATGTCATTTCCAAAGCAGACAAGGGGAACACGGTAGTACTCACAGACAAAGAACAATACATTGAAAAAAAAAAACACAAGAACTCATCTCACAAAATAACATTACAAAATTAAAATCAGACCCAACACACAAATTCCAGACAAAAGTAAAACACACTCTGAAAAATATAGACATCATACTGGATAAAACAAAGAAAAGAAAGCTGACACAGATTAATCCCACTGCACCTTTTGTACAAAGCCAACCAAAAACCCACAAACCAAATCTTCCTGTGGGACCAAAACTGGATTTCAGAAAATCCTCCACATATAATATGAAGGGGTACATGTTAAAATTACTGACTCAAAATTTCAAAGTACAAGAAGACAGAACCATTAAAATCACTACACAGCTAATACAACAAATAAAAGATATATAAAAATCC